>NW_022990313.1:600000-844611 GCF_902827175.1 Gymnodraco acuticeps
AAATAGAGGACACAATCAAACTTATGTATGTATGATAATGTTGCTTACAATTTATTTCTCGAATTTGGCAGGACAGATGAACCGTCTCTATTTGATGGACTGTTCATTGCCCAGGACAGTAAAGTGTCTGCCTTTGTCGACAAAATCAGGAGCCAGATGACGATTGTAAGAATCTATTCAACCTACTAACCCTTTTATTTATTTTACTTAGCACAGGGTTAAATGTAACAGATTGTGTCTATTTCAGAAAAGTGGTCGTGATGTTTGTGGACCGGTAACATTCACAGCTTGCAGAGAAACCTCACACAAGTCCAGGGCCAAGGTGGACGAGGAAGGCCTGCAAATAGCTGTGTGCAGACATGGCATCTTGCTACAAGGCCTAAATCACTACCGTGGTGAAATATATGCCTACCCAATGTTCCTGCAGAAGGAGCTGGCTGAAGTTGCCTGCAGGTAGTTATAACTATTGCAAAATTCGAAGTGTTTGTGTGAAACGTGTTATCTATTTAATTCTTGCACATCCAGTAGATGTAAAGCAAAAAAGCATTCATTTGGATAAATGCTGATGTTGGTTACAAGGATTGTACTGGTAATTTTAAGGACCTGGTTTATCTTTTTACTATTATGCCAATTGATTTTGTCATTACAGGTACTGGCCTTATTTGGAGAAAATGGCAGCAAAGTTGCCTGAGCTCCAACCACTTACAGAGATTAAACCTTTTCTCTCTAACCCTAACACCCAGATGAAATACAACTGTAAACAGATTTACTTTTTCTTTATGGATATTTTACAAATTTTAAACTTTATTCTTTTTTTAATGTCATATAGTATTTTATACCTGTTTTTAATTGATTCTCTTATTTTTTTATAACTATAATGATCATATAAACGTGTGCCTCGGAAATAATTGTTTACATTAATGGTGACCAAAACGTTTGAGACCCACTGAGATAACCAGTGTGCAACTCGATTTTGACAGGAAAGCTACTGGAGACTTCCAGAATTGTGTGAGTAACATTCTGTCTTTAGACTTCTCTGTTTCAGTGTGTGTACTCTGTATCAATGCTCTGTAGTTGATCTGACTGAAATTGTGATTTTAAATCTCAAAACCGCTACAGTATCTGTCAGGCAGAAACTTGGGAACAAGTAATTTGACAGAAACCTTAAAAGTGAACTAACTGACTGCTAGGGTTAACTTTGATTTAAACATTTGTAGAATACTAAGAGCTTTATTGAGTAGGTGTAACTGTATTAAGGGTTAAACTCATAACTTTATAACTTAGGGTTTAATGTAATTGACTTAAAAGACAATAACAAATCAGGAGGAAGCCAGTCTAGATTTCCTTTTGAGGGCCACCAGCTGCAGAGTTAACTAATTAAAGGGACGTTGCCCCACAGCTGTGAGAACTCAGCAATCAGGTGTCCATTTTAGGTAGCACTTTCCTGGAGCGTCAGCTCCAGCATCAGACAGGCTAAGACATTAGAGTCCTGCGGGAGTAAGACTGGCTAAGACATTAGAGTCCTGCGGGAGTCACGAGGGAGGCAAAGAGGAGGCAAATCCTACTCTGATTGAGCTAAGTATCGCTGGTGTTTTATTTTCTTTAGTTGTTTAGCCCCGCATGCTATAATCATGTGTATTTTCTCCATTCCTGTTTATGTGTCTTCTCGCAATTATCACTGGCCCCGTGTATCTCGTAATCGATATAACCGGCCTGCTCTCGTCTATCCCACATGCTCCACTGAGATCCTACATCTAGTTTCAGGCGGCCTGTGGAACTGCCAGTCAGCTGTTCCTAAGGCTGACTTCATCTCTGGCTACGCCTCCCTGCAGTCTCTGGATTTCCTTGCTCTCACTGAGACCTGGATTACTCCATCCAACACATCCACCCCAGCAGCTCTCTCCACAGCATATTCCTTCTCCCATACACCCAGACCAACTGGCAGAGGAGGTGGCACTGGTCTCCTGCTCTCTCCCAAATGGAGCTTTTCCCTCTTCAAGCTACCTAACTTCACTCCTTCCACCTTTGAATTCCATGCCGTCACAGTAACCCATCCTATACAATGAACCATTGTTGTTCTCTACCGTCCACCAGGCGCCTTGGGGGACTTCTTGGAGGAATTAGATCATCTCCTCTCACACATCCCTGAAACTGGTCCTCCCGCTGTACTTCTCAGAGACTTCAACCTCCAGACGGGGAAGATAGACGAACTAACATCTCTGTTAACCGCCTTTGCTTTCTCACTGTCTCCATCCCCACCAACTCATAAAGCTGGCAATGTCCTTGATCTCATATTCTCAAGGAACTGCACTACTTCTAACCTCTCTGTAAACCCGCTCCACACATCCGATCACTTCTTCATTTCATTCTCTCTACCCCTTTCCAAACATAACAAACTAATCTCTTCTCATCCTGCACCTGTCCGCCGTAACCTTCGTTCCCTCTCCCCCTCTACCTTTGCCTCGTCGGTGCTCTCAGCCCTCCCTTCCTCTGATTCGTTCCATCTCCTGCCTCCAAACTCTGCTGCAGAAACTCTCCTCTCTACTCTCTCATCCACTCTGGACTCGCTCTGTCCTCTCACATCTCGGCAGGCTCGTAAGTCCCCTCCTGCTCCCTGGCTAAATGATGCACTGCGTGCTAATAGAACCGTCCTTCGGGCAGCAGAGCGGAAATGGTGGAAATCCAAACACCGTGACGACCTCCTAACCTATCAGGCTCGCCTCTGCTTCGATCTCTCAGGCAAAAAGCACTTTCTTTCAAGATAAGATCCAATCTTCCTATTCCAATCCCAAACAACTATTTTCCATCTTCTCCACCCTCTTGGACCCTCCCAAAGCCCCTTCCCCCTCCTCCCTTCTGTCAAGCGACTTTGTTAACCACTTTGAAAAAAAGGTTGATGATATTCGCTCTTCTTTTTCTGGGTCACCAGACCCTCCTTTCACCCACACACTGACCTCCTTTTCCCCTCTCTCTCCAAGTGAGGTTCTTACCCCCATTACCTCTGCCCGTCCTACCACCTGTCCTCTGGCTGGAGGAGAGAGGAGGAGTCAGGCCGGAGGAGAGATGAGGAGTCAGGCCGGAGGAGAGAGCAGGAGTCAGGCCGGAGGAGTCAGACCGGAGGAGAGAGGAGGAGTCAGGACGGAGGAGAGAGGAGGAGTCAGGCCGGAGGAGAGAGGAGGAGTCAGGCCGGAGGAGAGAGGAGGAGGCAGGCTGGAGGAGAGAGGAGGAGTGAGGCTGGAGGAGAGAGGAGGAGTCAGGCTGGAGGAGAGAGGAGGAGTCAGGCTGGAGGAGAGAGGAGGAGTCAGGCTGGAGGAGAGAGGAGGAGTCAGGCCGGAGGAGAGAGGAGGAGTCAGGCTGGAGGAGAGAGGTACAGACAAGGGGTCCTTCTCAAGTCGGTTAAATGGATTCCTTGCGTCCCTCACTTGCGTCCTTTCCCTGCGTCTAGTCCCTCCCACCAGGGAAGCATGGAGAGACGCAAGGAAACCACGAGAAGCAGGGAAATGAGTTTTAAGAGCAATGGGACGTCCTTTCCTCCGGAGCGTCACGTGAAGCGACGTCCGTTTGTGATGACGCTGCACAGCTGATCGTCTGACAGCAGCTCTGTCCCCGTTGTTTTCACACACCCCCCGCCTCTGTTAGTACACATTTACTGACACAAACATTTGTATCATCTGTTGTAGACCCCAATAAATAAAATAAAATAAAACTCATTCTCAAAAAAGATAAACGCCATTCTTAAAATGTATAAACGAACAATAGTTTGATTAATATTGATTAGAGTGCACAAAAGAAATAAAATAATTGAGAGAAGAAAAAGAGATATGTTATCTATCAAAACCCAGTTAGATTAACATTCATTGGATTGCACACTTTGTTTGTTTGTTTGGATATGTAGCACATTAACATTTTAATAGCACTTAATGACTGACTGAATGGAAATGACAATAAATTAAAATGTAAAACGAAAAAAGCGATTATGAAAATGTTTCCAACAAATGAATAAAATGATTTTTGACCACTTTGTTGTTCAGATATATCACATATTTGTAACTAAATGAAACATGAATTGAAACAAAACACGGTATAAACTGAGGAGTGACTCCCGTGAGGTTCATGTGTTTTCTTCACTCCGCTGGGAAACTGCTCTCATGTCAAGAAGCATCAGATCAGTGCATGCGCTGCATCGTCCAATCAGTGAGCGATACACAGTAAGGGGGCGGGGCGAGTGTCTGAGGATTTCATCGGAGGATGGTCTGGTGGTTCCTCGGTTATAGCTCCTCCATTATCGCTCCTCGCTCCTCCGGCAAAAATAAGGCCATTGGGACGCTACTCAAGATGGCGCAGACAAATCAACTTCCGGTGAGACCGAGACCGAGGAGCGAGGAAATGAAAAATAAGAGAAGTGAGAAGGGCCCATGGAATCTGATCCTGGGTCTGCGGCCATTTCTGCCTGTGTGGTTGAAGGACCCTCAGGTTCAACTGCCAAAGTAACTTTTGAGAAGAAAAAAAAGTAGAGGCATGGTGAATAAATGACCAAGTATAATCCATTTACATTTATAATCTGAGTAATTACAGCTAAAAATGAAACTACAAATATTGATTGTTTTTTATGAATCAAGCATTTAAGACTTCAATGTTAGGATGAGAAAACCAGTGCAGCAATCCACCAATAGTTGTGCTGCTAAGCTTTTACGAAAAACATAGTCCCACAAAACGTAATGTTATTATTAGTATTGTTATCAGTATATAAGTAAGGGTGATTATTAGTTGATTCATTGTCAACTTTAAAATGATTGACCAGCTGTTTCTAGAATTGATTATCGTTTTGAGTAATCCTTTCATTAAAAACATGTCATCATTAGATTCTCACATGTGAACAATTTCTTTGTATTTTCCTTCTAGTTTAAAAGGTCCCATGTCATGGCCATTTCTACTGATCATAATTCCATTGTTGAGGTTTACTAGAATAGATTTATATTGATCAATGTTCCAAACTCACATTGGTTTCTCATACAGCATCTCTGTATGTGTATTCACTCTCTGTCCTAAACAGCCAGACTGTGAGTGTGTGTGTGTGAGGAGATCCGCGGAGCCGCGGCTGAGAAAAGATAAGGCTGAGTGTGTGTGTGTGTGTGTGTGTGTGTGTGAGCCGGTACGTCACTATACTCAGGAAGCAAACAATGTAAAAAGAGAAATCTCCAACGAGGCGTTCTGGGGCAGCACAGACAGGTCTTCTCTGTGTTAGAGTTTTACTCGCTACAGGGTGTGCTTTGAGGGTTTGTGACTCTGCAGACCGTTCACATGCAGAACAAGCTACAGAGGATGGGTAATAACCAGAAAAGCATGACATGAGACCTTTAACTGACAAAACAAGACATAACGACATATTTGTACTACTTGGTAAACAGTGATTCACATTTTTTTTTAAAACAAAATAACTGAGCAATTAATTTACAAAAAATGTTAACAGATAAATTGCTGAATTACGGATTTTTATACTTTACCATTAAGAAGGCTTTCGTAAATCCTCTTTATGGTAACAAGTGCATTGTTACCATCTTCTGTCTCAATTTGCCATGGACAGAGGCAATCGGCCACAAAACTATTTGTGCCTCTCTTGGCAAGAAGGAGGATGGGATGCCGCTCAAGAAGTTTCCATTTGTGGAGCTGGAACACAATGGACACAAAAAAAAACGAAATATTGTTTACATAACAGTTCTAAACATTTTCACACACCTAAAGCTTTTACAACTCCATTTATTTTTGCATACGTGAAAAATGCACTGATGTGATACGTGTGCACATTGAGGAAGGCACCCCACCATTAACCAGGTGTGATTTTAGACCCATTTTAGGGGAGCCACTAAAAAACACCATGAAAAAAAGCACAGGTTCACTTTTTGAGTTTTGTTTACATGGTTATTTTTATATGGGTCTATTCAACTCTCACATTCAGATATCTGAATAAGCTACATTTAGCTTTGAAATATGTCAGTAAGCTATAACCTATGTCATTTCAGATTCAAAGTTCTGCATTAACTCAAAATATTGATGACTAAAGCACTTCAGATGTAAAGCTGGTGTTACAGGTGAATTTTGAAATGACAGAGACTCTGGTAAGCTAAATTTTGGCAGATTTGAGCCAATGTTAATATATCTATATTCAGCCCAAACATTTTGTATCTTTATTTATTTTTTATTTATTATTTAGATCTTTACATTTGATTCTGTGACATTCTTGGTTTTACCATTTATTCAAAATGTGTATGATATTTTATTTATTTTACTTTTGGAAACCATAGTCACATAATTCTGTGTTTGCCATACCATGAAGGTCCAAAATAAAATATAAAACACCAAAATGCAGTTTCTTTTGTAAGATATAATTAGAATAAATGTACGTTGAAGCTCTGATTCTAGGAATCCCCACTGGCCTGAACTATGTTACTTCTGGTTAAGAAATAATGTTTTACTAAAACTGGGCGCCTGCAAGTACAAACTGTAAAGGAATATTTTGGTCTTGTTAAAGTATATAGAGTTTAGTGATTTGTCCTCGGGAATCTGTTTAATGGTTAAAGTGTATTCCTGCCTGTAATGTGATCCATAGCTTCTCAGGAAGACACAGGTCAAGAGGTCATCTGATGTCTTGTGGGGGAGAAGCTTGGCTCATGTGGGTTTACAATGCAACGAGTCTTTGTCTCGACATCTGGCATGCATTAAAGGAAAACCCGCGTGTTTTAGGGCCCTCCTCTTCTCTTTGTATAGATGGGTGCTTGGCGCTTTTGGGGCAGAGTTTGCTGGGATCTTACATGAGAACTGTGATATGCTGTGAACTCTCCGGCCGTTCAGGCTCTCAATAAATATCAGTGTATTGACAGGCGAATCCAGTTTCCCTCATTTGATGATGCGCTCAACATTGCTGCAAAGAAGTTTTTACTTCACACAAACACTATCTAACATCAGTTTGAAAAAATGTGTTATGCCTTTACAGATTTAAATACAACGGTGACAACAATTTTGCTTAACACATCTCATGAAGTGCAGTAATCATGCACTAGTCTGTACTCCTCCCATAAACTTAATTAAGAAATTTAGATTCTTTTAAAAAAGTAAATGAGGGCGACTGTTGGAAAGTATACATCAATTAAGTAATATAACAATTTGTATAAAAAGATTAAGATCAGGGATTATTTACACACTATTTTATGACAACTGACATCTGCAAGAAAAAAAAACGTACCAGTAAAGTCATAAACTTTGTTGACACTGTGGTTTTTTTGTTGCGTGGCCTTCCACTCCTGTGCAACCTTTTCCTTTTGCTTGGATAGTTTCTCCTTGTAGGGTTGGTTGGCACCACATTGCCTGCATTTCCTGCTGGCTACTCCTATTTTGTGTTTGCAAGTCTGGCACACTTTTTGAGTAGGCATCTGTAACAGAAACACAGATAAGGGAATAAAACAAATAAGAATACTATACTACAAATGTTTACAGGATTCATGTATTTTATTATATCGTGAAAAATCTTGTTAAAACAATGAACTCATGTTTTTTAATCTTTTAGATAGGATGAACAAAAATTACAAGAGTAAGGAAAACAATTGTTATACAGAGTCAGTCGCATGTTTAAAGTGACTGTTATGGACAACCCTAATCCGTCAATATCTGGTTGATCCAAAAGTTGATGCTCCATCATCACAGAACTAATACTAAAATCATCATTACCAGGGGTGTATTGCTAATTCTATAAGTTCCGCATGCGTGCACGCGCAGTTGTGGCTCGTTTTGAAGCTTATGTAACTACTGTCAATTAACACTCCAGCCAGAATCAACAAAGAATGGTCGTTTATTAAGTCTGCATTATTGAATAAATGTGTGATTCTTACAGTAAATGCTGGACACAGCTGCTTGATAGTTTATAAAGTTCCTTCACTGATCACTTAACTAACTCCCTCCTGCTGAGGTACAAAGGTTACTATATAAAAAGTGTGCACATTTATTTAGTATCCTATCCATGTGAATATGTTTTAAGGAGGGGTGGACCTCACATCCTCTAGGGGGGTCCGGAGGCCCCGGGAAGTTAAAAGCATCAATCTTGTGCACTTTGAGGGCAAAATTAACTAAATCTATGGATACATCTGTCAACACCCATATGAAACTTAACTGTATACATTTAAATAATTAAAAAAAGATAAGAATATGAAAATACTTTTTTTTAAATTTATCTTTGTGCATATGTAACTATTTACTCTTTTAAAAAAAAAAAAAGTATTTGTTGTATGTCCAATATTATGAATTGTAATGATTTCATCGATGTTTTACATTCATTCGATTTTCTTTAGGGTGCTGCGTGACGTTGAACCTGCGACATACAACCTGTGACCTATGAACCTGTATTTGTATGCTACCAATGGAGCTATTGAACCTAAGAACTTGAGGCCTGTTTCCGACTCCTATTGTGGAATATTACAATAATATAAAAGTGTGCCTTGGAAATATGTGTTTCCATATATGTTGACCAAACTGTTTCAGACCCACTGAGATAACTTAGACTAAAGTTAACTGTGTAAACATTACATTACCTACATTAGCCTCTCAGCCTATCCGTTATCATAGCTAGCTAGCACCAGATGCTAACAACCATCCCCGTTTTAGGTGCCGGAGCGGTGTTCCGGCAGCATTATACCCCTGATAACTCTTCACTTAATACATAAATAGTATTTAATATAGTTATAAAGAATGTGACGTGTGATAACATTTGGATAAACCGCATGAACCGATGGATCACATAACTTCCATGCTCACGTTAACGTTAGCTAATTTAGCTTTGCTATCATTATTCCTAGGTAAACATAGTAATCTTAGTCACTGTACTAGACGACAAAATAAATCTGACTACTCACCTTTATTAGCTTGTCTGTAGGAAATAAATGGATGTCAGTGATGCAGTGACGAGTCCAAAAAACCCCGGTGAGTTAGCATTTTACCACTTCCGGTTCCCGCTCGGAGTCTTCTTCTTCTTCGCTGCTAGAAATGAATAGGGGGAAAGACGCTGAAAACGCTGCTATGGGTCGTATTTGGGTCGGAAAACAATCGACCTATTTGGTCGTATTAGTTGGAGGACTTGTTGAATTCACACGTGTGTGTGACGGTACAGTCCATTGCTAAGTCGGCGCACTAAAAGTTTGCTTCGCGTTTATGTGAACAGACCATTAGCTTAGCATGCTTATGTTTGCTGATTTGCACTGAACATGATATACAGCTAAGGCTGATGAGAAAGTTATTAGTTTTAAAGGTATTTTGGTCATAAAGTAGTTGATCAATTCAAATTGTGAATGCCTACACACAACATAACAACAATACAAAAGTTGTAAAAGCTGTTTTGCTTTAAAACAGTTCTACTTTAGGCATATTGGTAATTGTTAGAAATTAAAATCAATGTTTTGATGGCATAATGTACCTTAAATGTACCTTTAGTTTAAATGCTGTTTTATACTGAAAAACCAGTTAGACTTTTATTCTGAAAATCCTTCACCTCCGGTTAGCATTTAGCATGAGGCTAATATACCATTTCCTATAGAGGTGAATTTAGCAGCGATATGATATGATGTTGCACACTGAAACCTACTGATTTCAACACTACAACTATAGACGTCGAGATATTATTATTGTTGGATATTAAATGAAGGTACAGTTTATTTGAGTACGTTATCGTTTACAGATGTGGGTAGCATGTCACAACATTCGGAGCGACCGGAAATCGAATTGCTGTGAAGGATTTCCTGTATTTTTTGGAGTGTTGATTACAGCGTTTGGAATGTGTTGAATGGAAAGTCATGAAAGAGTTAAGGAGGAGAAAAGGAGTGTTTAGATATATATTGAATGTACAATGTCTGTATACTGTGATATGTGTAACAACGGACATTAAATAGTCGGAGAGCCGGCCCCCAGGGAGGAGCCTGCAGAAGCTATATAACAGCAGCACCTGGGCGGTTCGGCCTCTTTTCTCTGCTAGCGAGGGCCAGAGGCAGCTGCTTTTCTGTCGGACAATATCCTGTTTGTGACTTTACCGCGCCTTTTTTATTAATTAAAGTACCAATTTGAAAACATCTCAGAGACTCCATTTAGTCTCCTTTTTAAGCTTCTCTTTCCTGGATGCGAGAATAACCATCACAGTTAACATAATAAAGCAAAATAAATTAAATTTGAGTAATACTAGCTTAATAAATGTAATTTAAATGGGAATGTGTTTTTTACTACACAGAATGAGTTGCCACTCAATGCAGTAACACATGGAGATTGGTATTGCCAGCCACTGTGAGCTAAATAAAAAGAAAGACAAAATAATGAGGAAATCTCTGCCATAAAGCTGCTCTTCTACCCAGGGTTCTCCTGTTTGACTCAGTCCACTGCTGATGGAAAACACCTTTGATACAGCGCCAGTTTCTCACTAATCCCAGGCCTTTGGCAATGGAGGTCAGTGGGATCAAACTGGTATAAAAAGAGAAACAAAGGCAGCTTTTCTTCAGCAGTCAATAACCTGGAACTCCATTAGACCTCCTGCTTAGCTGATATCCTGGAAACAAAGCCTTTCATTACTTTTTAGAATATTACTCATTTGAAGCGGGGTATAAACTTTGTTCTGGTGGTATTACCAGTGAAAGCAGGGGGGCTGTTGATGTCAAGGCTTGTTAGTTACTCACCAGTACTATAGATCCAGGGATTTTAGCTTAAAGTGAGATTTTCCAGACAAGGCATTAACACTCCTGTCAACAAATCATTCTTTAATTAAGGTTATGTAAAGTATTTCATTGAAACACTTTTTTATTTTAATTGTTTTTCCATGTAGTGCAATCTGAAAGACTTTGAGACACTGTATATTCCTGCTGAATCCAGAAGGGTTTAGTGCTGTCCCCATGGAGGTATAAAGATAACTAGTTACAGTCTTGGAAGCGGACCCTGTTCAATCCTATGAAAGTTGCACAGTGACTCTTGCAAGCTAAAGTACCCATATCTGAGCCAATAGAGTATGCACACTTGTGTTTTCCTTTTCCTTTGCCCCGCCTCCAATCCACAACGTCATGGTCGGTATCGGCTGGTCTTGCTCAGTCAAATTAATGGAGAGGGAAAATTCGACTTATAGCGCGTTATAAAACCATTATGGCCTAATGACTTTAATATAATAAGGGCCCTCAAGTGTTTGGATTCCTAAGTTGGATTCTTTCACAAAGACTTATCCGCTGATTTACAGATGTCTCTTTCCCAAAACGTTTTTTGAGGCCAAATGATGTCACGGACTAACACAGGGGTGTAGTACCACTGTTTGGCCACTACACAACAATTAGTTCAACTTTGGGCACACTTATAGAATCTTTAATGGTGACACATGCAGAGCACACAGCACACGCAGTGTCCGGTGCCTTGCTCAAGGGCACCACGGCAGGGCAGGAGCTGAACTGGGACCTCTCCAAGTAGCAGTCCACACTCCATATTTAGATCTGGTCTGGGACTTGAACCGGCGACCCTACGGCTCATAGTCCAAGCCCCTACTGACTGAGCCACTGTCTTTTTGAACGTTTCACGCACACTTTCCGCGAGTACGTTCGCATTCTTGAAGGAATTACTCACAATTTGAAGCATTTTGAAGCTTAACACTGGGTTATCACAGAAAGCATGGGATATATATATATATATTTATATTGGGTATATCGGTACTTGTCTTATCTTAAAGAGTGGCATGATATTAAAGTTGGACAAATTTCAAAGAATGTGAATGTTTTTCATCAACTGGACATGCTTGGATGAAACACAGCTACATTTAGTAATACGAAAAAATAAGCCAAATATGTTGCCTTTAGAAACAAATGAAGCAAAACTACTTTAAAAATTACACAATTAAAATAAATTAGAAATATTTTCTTTTAAAAAAGGGGAATGACACACGATTGATTTCCCCAAGAATTCTAAAAGATTATTAATATAATTTTTTGAGAGAAGACTTATGTTAGTTGTGCAGCAATCCTTTTAAGGGGAGTGTGTCATCCACCAGATCCATAGTCATTTCTCTGAGCTAGTGTCGCCACAGATTAGTCAACATAACGCCCCGTGAAACACACACCGCGGGACACAGCATTGTCTCATCGAGAGCGTGTACGTGTGTGGGTGATAGAGTGATGCGTTTGTCCTCTGTGGGGTCATGAAGTTAACGGCTATAACCAACATCATAAAGACTGATCACAGGAAGACACACACACACACACACACACACACGCTAACATAACAAAAACACATTATCTGCCTCACATACTGCAGATCAATCCATCACAGAGTGCTGCAGGTAAACAGTGTTACTGTGGAAGAGTAGGAGAACTGTAAGAACATTTAACCATCTGGTGCCCTCGTTTCCAAGTCAGTGAGGTTTTTTAACGCAGTTTTGGTTAGAAGCCTGAAATAAGACCTGTGTTAACAAAAGCTGAATAGATCTTCAAGTTTTGTTTAACGATGTATAATACATGAGTAAATACCCCCACTGGGGAATGTTTGAAGATGTTATGTTTCATAAAACAGTGGTTGCTAACAACTGGCTAAATGAGACACCATCCGCCTTTAGTGCAACAGGCGTGATGGGAAGTCATGTTACTGTGATGTAGGTAATGTATAGCCCAACATGTACTTTAGGTCATTTCATTTACCATTCAAAAATTATAAAAGTGGTGCTGAGATTATCCTGCCAAAGAAAACGTCTAAGTCAGGGGTACTCAAATACAAATCTTAAAGGTCCAAAATAAATGTTTCAATAAGACAAAGGTCCGTTTATCACGGTCATTCAAACTTTTAAACTATTACAACAAGATTCTTAACACGAGGTTGCAAAAACAAAAATAATCTGTATGCAGCAGTTTTCATTGTTATTGTGTCTGTGCTTGACCCCTCAGAGTCGCAGTGTAAGAGCTGCACAGTTATGAATAAAGGCAGCTGCACCCTCTTTCATTCAGCATTCCCATTATTGCTTTATAAATGTATTCCCCCTTGTGTGTCCACTGAGGTTCGTCAGGCCCAACACATCTTCAACAAACTCCCCCTTTGCCTCATCATACAAACTCACAAACACCAGCAACTGAGCATTGTCAGTGGTGTCAGTGGACTCACCCACAGCTAAGGAAATGCACTGTGCATTTTTTATTCCATCATAAAGCTGATGAATCAAATCACCAGCCAGTATTTATGTTCTTCTGGTTGCTGTGCAATCTGAGAGGGGATTTGCTTGATTTGACCTGTTATTTCCTCTTTTTGTTTGCCTTCAACATGGTCTCCATCACTTCAGTCATGCATTCTTTTATACTGCAGTTATTATCCAGTGGAAAGCCCTTACCTACTGGCCTAGTTCAATCAAAGTGGTTACTTTTTTTTGGCTGGGCAGTGTAGTTTTACACACCGTCTTATTTGACTTTCTCAGGACTTAAAACAGTTTTTTGGGGGCAGACCCCCTCAAAGAAAAAAATATATTTACACACGTAAGGTCATCATCTTAATAGTTGTGTATGCTCATCCGTGAGCAGAGCATCAAGTTGGCATGTCTATTACAGCTGAATGCGGCGATTACCATTTTGTTCAGCAAAACGCCTCACAAACGTATTAAGATCAACAGCTTTAGAGCGTTTTGATTCAATGCTGAGTACAGCCACACTGACAGTCTCTTCTCTGTCAGTGTAGACCGCAAATACCTCATTCCTTCAGCGCTTGGGTCCGAATGCTTCTCGTTTTGCGCCGTCCAGTTAAAAATGAAATCGCCGGCAATCATATGTCCACGCTCGCGCCAGGACCGGGGGAGGGGTTACATGACGTGCATCTTGTGCTGCATTCACTTGCACTCGGACATTAGAGACTTTCTCTCATAAATGTCCGATGAGCCACAACTTTTCTTTCAAAACAAAGCTGCCAACTGGGGTGGCAGCTGGGGTGGCAAGGCCTATTTTTAGGGTGTCAGTTGCCACCCCGGTAGGTGAAACTAGGCTACTAGCTACAGTACATATGGAACTAGATGAGCTGTTAACTCTCGCTCTGAATTTTTTTTTTTTAATTCTCGCTCTGACTTAGACAGGTTGAAAGAGACACACACATTTTTCCCACCCGCAGTCCGCGAAGACCCGCCCTACTGTGCCTCTGATTCGCAGATTGTTTGGGGGGAAAAAACGCTGACTGGATGCTGAATGTGATTGGACCAAAGCGTTGACACACACAGGTGGAACACAGTGGAACAGTCAGACATGCAGAGCGCTGTTTGCAGTGGACATAGCGGAGAATTTTGACTCGTTGCGAATGCGTTGTGGCGATGTCTCACATATAATACAGAGAGATAATACATATGAAAAGTATAATTTGCTCAGAGTCCGGAGACAGTGGTGGTTCGGTCCGGATCCGGACCGGAGTCCGTAGTTTGAGGATGCCTGGTCTAAGTGTTATTACCATGTGTTTGGCACAGATCTTATTTTCTGCAATATTTCTGAATCCAATGGAAAAATCCCAGAGCTTTTTGTCGAGGGAACCGTCGCTACTTCCAGGTAGCCCTTGAAAAAAAAAAAAAATGCATCACTGCACCACTCTATAACATTTCCTCTCCTGTTCAAATCATTATTAACAATAAAAGAGCATTTTTTATTATTGAAATATAATTTAAACCCTAATAGCATATAGGACTGAACTGATAGTATTCAATAACAGAAGTGACTTTAGTGTTAAACATTCATCAAGGTTAGCTGTTGGTGAGTTTTGAATGATTACTGAAGGCTGTAATTGATATTTTGCAGATTTGGAAGCTTTTCAAATACACATTAATTTATTTCCTTGTTAATATAATATAAAATAAAAAGTATCTTATTCCTTACTTTTTTATTTTTCACGAAACTTTTTGACATTAAATAAATACAGTCCACAGTTGCAGTGCTGTTGAATATATTTAAAACAGTGCTGCAAAATGGAAAATACTGGGTGCAGGTACCAAACAAAACAAATCTAGATATTGTTACTTGCCATAACAACAACAAAAATAATTGGTTTTCTGTTCAGTAAACTACAAGTATGATATTTCTAAAATGTTATCACTACTGTAAAATATATGTAAATGTTGTACATTTACAACCTGCTGCAGTGGAGATATATTCAGGTAGACATGATGGACACCATGAAGTTGAATAACTAGCTGTGCCTGGTGCAGGCTGGGCAAGCCCAACTACAGCAACTCCAATGCAACAAAAAAAGAAATGTAACTAAAAAGAAACATTGTATAACCCTAGGTCTCAATATGTTAATACAATGGGGGCAGTTTCAGCATTTCCTTTGTATTTATGTGTCTGTAGAAGGGTAAAGTGGCTAATTTAACATATAGTCTTCTCTCTTCCAAGTGTGGAAAAAACTATTTGGACCTCCCTTGATTTACTTTTTTTTAACCATTAAGGGCAGTGTTACAAGCTATAGAGACAACATTGGCACCCTATTACCCATCCAGCGTATACAGAGAAACATAAGCATATCATTTAAAATCATATTTCTGAACAACTGATGAAACAACAACAATATTTACTCTCCTTTTAGGTCGGTTTTGGTCTCCACTAATTCATAAGAATGGTATGTGGCTCCACTTTACCCAACACCAAAAGAAAGTCAGACAATATTTGCAACTAACTGGTGGACAGCTAGTGGATAAATCACAGCTACCTAGGAGGGGCAATTTATTTTTAAATAAGTGTGACGCTTTGTGTCGGGGTTGGGAGACAGACAACACTGACATTGTTAAAATATTCTAAACAGATACAACAACACAACATGTCTATGGGCACTTGTCATCAATATTAGATCTTCAATTCCTATGAGTAATCTAGTTTAATTTACTTAATACCTACTTAACAGTATGCAAATACCTATATAGATGCAACAAAAAACATGGCTGCCTAATTTAGATCACCTTATTTAAATGTTTTGTAGGTGAAAAAGCGCTGCTGAAGGTTAATCCAATGTCTCTGTGTCACTTTGAAATGATTACTGATAATCCATCATTACATATATGGATTAGCATGGTTAGCAGTCCGGTGCATCAGCTTTAGGGCCTACATGTGTGTGCGTCATTCTAACTGACCAATGGTAATGTTTACATGGATCTATGAACTGCCCCTCAATTCTATTGGCTCTAACGGTTACAAAGAGGTGTCAATCACCCAATTTGACCAATGGGTTCCAGCGATACAGCCCTGCGTAACCCCTCGATTCCACCGGGTCCGTCTGCGCCGCGGTTTTGGTCCGACCTCCTCCAGCGTCACAACCATAGACTGTATATATAAATGGACGTAGGGTCCGTGACGTCACCCATAGGATTCTGCAGAGTTGCCGTGAAGCCCTTAGTAGGCGGAGTCGGCCACTAACGGCTCGACAGTGACGTTAGAGTTCAACTCCCGCCTTCTCCAGCCTGCTCCAAATAAGGGCAAAGAGGCGGAGCCGAGGCGGGACCTGCTGCCACCGAGCTGAAAGTTCCAGAGCTAGCTGAAGCTACGCTAACATTTACGTTTCTAAGGTAAGCGGACATGAAACTATAAATAATAATCTAAGTTATTGAGCTTTTAGCATAATACTTCAGAATCTTAAAATCCCTTAACGTTTGTATGCAATTGTGCTAAATTCAACACTGGAATCAAGCAAATATTAATATGTTTGCATGACATTAGTTATTTATATTTTGATATCACTTAACTATACGTTTAATACATTTAAGTCAAGCTAAGGTACATGTGATGGTAGCTAGTTAGTGCTCTTACCTGTGAGGCCTCCTCCAAGCAGCATAATAACCAGACTATATCATTAAAACTAAGTACCAGTTCTAGATCATTGACTTTAGACAAACAATTCAAAAGATAAAATGTATTTAAAGACCAATCTTTATTTGAATGTGCCTCTTAACCTGAGATATTAGTTATACAGTAATAGTATTGACAATCTAAAAAAACTGAGCAACTCAACAGTCAACTTTATGTTTCTTATTGTCTAAAGCATTTATTATTTTCATTTTCCCCCTCTCATATTCAGTATGGACGGATTGAGACAGCATGGTGTCCAGAGAGCTGCAGAGACTTCAGGGAGAAACCTCCGTGTGATGGACGTCCTGTCTGTTGGTTTGGAGAGGACTGAGGGTCTTTCCTCTGCGAGGAGGACCAGGCCTGATGGAGGAGCCCATGCTGGGCAAAGCTGATACCAACTGCACAGGCCTAGTCGGTCACTTTATTTGACTAAATGTGTTTACATTTAATAGGTTTACACCTTCTGTCCATATGTGCTTTTGGTTCACATTTCAATAAATTGTATTTGTATTTGCAATCCTTTTGTCCATTATTCTTACTGAAAATGTTAGATTACATATTCACATCTGACTGAAGATTGGCCCCATTTATTTATGACGTTGCAAAACAAGGTACATGTTGTGAGGCAAATATAAATAATCAGCTGATGGAGTGTAGATGTGGAAATAGCTGCATTCGATCAGCTGACTGTGTTTTCACAATACAAGTAGTTTCTTAGTGAATGTCCTGTACTGGTCTTAAAATCTCATAACATCAGCTTTTAATGTTCCTCTTGGATGTTCTTCTTGACCCTCAGAGAAGGAGAACATGTCCTGTCTTTCAGGCATGTCCTTTCCTAACAAAAATGACAGGAAACATAAAACATTATTGCAGAACAAGTGTGTTATTTATGAAAGCGGTGTGTTTGTGTGTTTAGGGGCTGTAGATATAATTATTTTGTAATTGTAATGTTTTTTTTTATTTCAACAATGAGCTACAAAGACAATCAGATTATGAATGAACAGTATGAAGTTCATCAACATTGAAATATATGTTATTATCAAAATAATATTTAACTGTTATCAAAACGTAGTGCAACTGTAGAAGCTTGCTCTGTTGTCTCACTGAAATAATAACTTTTACCACGTTTTTTACAGACAATATTGAGAGATAAATAGTAGCAGTTCTCACTATGTGTTAAATATCTTTGCCTTCAATACATTACATTAGAAAGCTGACAAAGTCATATTGCTAAATATCTAAATGTAACTTTTTGCATGGAAAAAACCCTCAACTTCACTGATGTGTAGGGGATCTAGTATTTAGTATTGTTTAATGGAATGTATATCAGTGTATTCAAGTCAATACTTCATTCATTTAAACCAATATCTTTCTCGATTCTTTGTACAGTATGAAAAAAGAGTCTTTGTACCTGAGCTGAAGTTCACTGCTGTGAGGAGTCCAGTTCTGTCTCTCACTCTCTGGTCCAGCCTGTCTGCATCACCTGGACACCTTACACAAACAGATATATATGTAAAGTACCATGTGTACAAACAATATAACTGATTCTCTTCTGTTGAACATGTTGGATTGTGTATTGTCCGAGTCATGGTCCTTTTTATTTTACTGTAACTTTGGAAGTTGTGTTACCAATGCTTACTGTTTATTTGATACCCATTTGGTAATGCAATTAATAAAAACAACAAGGTTTGGGTTCGTTCTTCAGATGACTGTGACGTTAACGTGTAAGCTCAATAATGAACTCCAGCTCAACCAACCATATTGTAATATCTAAGTAATCATCTTGAAATATGACATTAATAATTGTAATATACACACATCTTATTGTGAGGTTGATTTCACATACACTACTTCGACATGAGCTTGTCTACATACTTGAGCATAGCCAATTTAAATTAACCTTAGATGCATACAGTTCTACCTACATAATAAAATATCTCTAAGTTACAAGGATGTAACCTTATTTTATCAACCTCAAACAGAAGCCGTTTGTTCAACAGTATTATCTCACTTAACACTTGTCTATTTAGTTTTAACCTTTATATATACAGTCTATGATTTTAACTTGGAGGCTACGATTACAATCGTTAGCACCGATGTAGCTACCACTAGCCACTAACTAACCCAAGCCTTACCATTCATTACGTAGCCGATTAAAATCATTAACACATAAATAAAGCACTCGAATTTCACTTACCGCAAAACCGCATTCATGCACCGTCTGTTTTAACCGCAGAGCGAGTCACAATAGTCCGATATATAAGCATGAAGAACAAACAACCACGGCCGGCTACAAGTTGTGTTTCCTGGATGAGCTGAGCAGGCAGAGTCCCTGTAGCTTCACGGAGCAGCTAGCAGAGAGACAAGAAGCTAACAGCGGCAGGCACTTGACAGAGCCGTCACTCAATGTGACCACGCCCTAATCTATGCACACACTTTAAGACCTAATATAAATAAAAGGGTCGCGTTAGAAAACAATTCACTCACAGATCCATAATCATGAAGGTGGAATCTAACTATATCGCTAATAAAATGTATGGAGCCAGGGGTAGAAACATGTTTTTTTCTGCTGTAAAGTTGGGCATTTTAACATGGGGGTCTATGGAAATTGCTCCTTTCTGCAGCCATCGCCTATCGGCCAATATATGAACTGCAGTGTGTGGCACTTCCGTATTGGCTTCCCGGCTCTACCCCACAGTTTGCCGCTTGGTCACAACCCACCGGGCGCGTTTCAGAAGCATTTCAGAAGCGGAGCGCCTTGCCTGCCGGCTCGCAGTTTGTGGATTTGGGCATATTTCCTGGACAGGCTACTTTGTGCAGACAAAGTTAATAATAATTGTAATATCCCAGTTATAAACGACATGAATCAAAGATGTGTTGCTGTATTTTAGTGGTAACAAAATGCATTCATCATCATAATTATTCTATATATATAATTTACAATTTACAATTTATTTTGGGAATTGACTGGATGCTCTGACCGGTCCACTTCCTGCCCGGTGCCATGCAACGCCTCGCGTCAATTGGGTTTTCTTTAGGCGGAGATTAGAATTTCATTTTTCGACTATGTTCCATCTGAATTGACTGACTTTTCTACAGCCAACTCACAGGTGCATCACTGCTTTGATAAAAAAAGATTATTCATATACTCCTTTTAGAAGTGAAGATAGTCATTCATTCTGGGCATGTCATTTTCGAGCCTGAGGCCTGAAAACAGGCCCAGGGCTCAACCTGTTAAACAATAAGATCACAGCAGCATCAGTTTATTTTGGGTTCATATCATTGTAGTAAACTAGCAAAATTAAGTTTTACGAGCTCAGCCAATAACGCAAGGTGAAAATTAGCTTTGCGTTTGGTGATAACAGAGGCTTTATGTCTTTATTTATAGCTTAAACTACATGGTGGCAGAGGTGCGACTCAACCTTGTGACTAGTTGACTAGACTCTCACCTACACGCAGCAGCTAGAGTCCACAAAATGCAAAATGTCACTGGAACACGGAGAAAACAAATAACAGCTCTGTTCTCCGACTGTCACTGTGGCCTCATTATAGTGACTGGCTGCCACTGACTGTTAGGGGCCATTCTGTTTATATCTCACACCAACACTGCAGGGATACATTCAACCTGGTGCTTTGGATAGAGTCCAACAAAGTGGCAGACGTGTAGGTGGTGACCTGTCTTGCAGAAAATATTTTGTCAGAGCGGCAGACCTACTATGGAGGCGAGAGCTGTTGTTGTTTTTTATTTCGTTTGTTTTTCCGCTGCCTTCACCTGAGAGTTTAATGTCTTTAACTTTGAAGTTTGCACAGCATGCCGAAGAGAGCATAAAGGGCGTTCGTGTGAGGAAAAGTTATTCTCCATGACTGCGGATCTAGTGTTTTTCCAGGGGTGGAGATTGACGCGACGAGAGCACAGACGGAGGGAAGTGATTGGCGTGAAAGCCTCTTAAAGGATTCGGAGAGAATGAGATGCACACAACACCCGAGAGATGGAAACTCTCAAACTGCAGGAGGACAACAATACACAGAGGCACATAAATCTCATCCCTCTCACCTTCACGCCGACTTACACTTCGGCAGCTAATGAAGACGGAGGCTGCTTCTTCAGCTGTACTGATCAATATGGCACTTTGTGTGTGTGTGTGTGTGTGTGTGTGAGTGTGAGTGTGAGTGTGAGTGTGAGTGTGAGTGTGTGTGTGTGTGTGTGTGTGTTGATGCCGCCAGATTCTGAGGACAATTCGCATGGATACCCACCAGCATTATAAGGGCATTTTGACTTGTGAAGACAAAACTGGTGTCCTCATAAGTCGCGCAGTGTAGAAGCAAATATCAACATGTAAATAAAACCCTCCCGCTTTTTCTCGGTATGTCCTAACAAACCGCCTATACCTGATTTCTAGTGTATATTTGTGTATGCTCATTGTGTATAAAACGCTCGTAGCGCCGATTCATGGTATCGCCGTTTCATACACATTTCCCTCTCCTTTTACACAAAATAAGCGCTTTTCATTGGCTGGACACACCTGCTCAATGATTGGGCGGTTCTCATCAGGGATTGGCCAGCAGTCATCACGCAGGCAGGTTCTCATCAGGGATTGGTCTTTCAGTGGGTGTTTCTTAATGTCGAGTAAGGCTGCTCCAGAGCCACTATTTCAAGGATGCTACGTCATCGAGTCCCGCCGAAGGACTGTTCGAATGTCCAGGATGCTTGGAATTCTACCGAGGCCGGCGTCCTTCGTTGCGGGAAATTTGGTGGCTGCACATGTGTATTGTTAACTGTGTTCTTATTCTCAGCGTCCAGGAAAGAGAAGCTTAAAAGGAGACTAAATGGAGTCTCTGCAGGTTCAAAATTGGTACTTTAATTAATAAAAAAGGCGCGGTAAAGTCACAAACAGGATATGGTCCGACAAGAGAGAAAGTCTGCAGCTTCCTCTCCCCCGTGCTGGCCGTGCAGAAGAGACCTTACAAGCATTCGTCCTTCCCGCTTGCTCGCTGTTCGCTCCTCCTCTCTGTGAGCTGTGGTGACGTAGGGGACTTCCCCTCTCGTTCGTCTGTGTCCGATATCGCGTTAAACAGAGGATTTCGACATTTTACATTCATTGCTTACTTCCACATGCCTTTTCTCCTCCTTATCTCTTTCATAACTTTATATGTAATACATGTTAACGGCGTCAATAGCCACTTTAATGATACTAATGGGCGGTAGTCCCGGATGTCGTCATGAAGGATTTTCAGAATAAAAGCTTAACAACTGGTTGTGCACAAGAACTTCTGGTTTTTCAGTATAAAACAGCATTTAAACTGACGGTATGTTTAGGGTACATTATGCTATCAAAACATTGATTTTAATTTCTAACAGTATCCTCCGCGGTCTTAAAATCCCCACAATGCTTTGCGCACGGACCAATTTCCCAAATATTTGGCGGAAAATTGAAGGCAGGGCCTTTCATATGACACATACCTGCTAGCCCGTTCCATTCTGCGTTCTCGAATGCCAGGAAGGATTCTTGCCTAGCTTCTAAAGGACCACGACTCAGAAGACATATCCTACCAAGGAAGCGTCCTCGACATTGAGAAACACCCAGTGTTCGGTCAATGTCTCACCAAGAAACAGTAGCAGAAGGACATGGCTGACGGGAATGTGGACTTTTAACCAAAACTGGTAAATGATATTTTTATCATGTGTTTGAAACAATATATAAGGATTTAAATGTTTGTTTGGTGGCTAGCTACAACCTAGCATCAACACTTCAGCTGTTCGTTTATTACTTTGTTTGTCTGGCTCAGTGTACGCCATGAGGCATGCTCCCCATTGCTTTTCGTGTGTTTTTAAAAAGTAATAGGATGAAGTTAGTTAGTTAATCCTACCAACACACTGCATTTTACTGGAAACTATACATTAACCTTTAACTCTGCCATCAATTAGCACAGTTTAGCTTAGCATCTTAGTGTGCTGTGTGTTACTGTGCAGCCCTCACACCCGTGCAGCGGGCAGCCGTCAGCTGTTTCAACGGAGCAGCTCCTCCGTGCATGCGGACTGCCGTGTTTGCAAATGAAACGTGCAGAGTTTCATGCACCTGTAGGTTTCATGCACCTGCTGACGTAGCTGGTGACTGTACACAGGGCCGTCCCTCCCTACAGGCCGATCATGCAGGCTGCATGGGGCCTCACATTGCGCAGGGGGCCTCGGCTTATGAGCTCGGCTTGTGCGCAATTCTCCGCGCAGCAACCCTCCCCAAAAAAAAATGAAGAAACTAGAGCATCACTCGAAGGTGGGTTATTGTATGAGTCAAATGTACATCTTGCGAATATTGTGCAAGTCAAATGTCTAACTTTTGCCAATTGCCATATTAATTCACGACATGAAGAAGGCAGTATAGAGCATATAGGCTAATGGAGATGCAGTTATTTCCAGCATTCTTTATTTACCATTCATTCAAGTATGTTGTGCCTTTTATCTGCTAATGTACAGGAGGAAGAGTGATACACTGTCTGTCTAGTTGGCTTACATAACAGTTCAAGTTTACAGCCTAAAACACATGGAGCATTTTTCCCCCTTTTATTCATTTTTATGTCAATTTGCACATTTCATGGTGATGCTCAGCCTCTCCCCTTAACTCCTAACAGTCATCATCATGTCAACAACAACACAGAGAAATACTGATAGAAATGTGTGTAGTTGTTGATACATTGCTGACAGAGGGAACTACATTTGAATAAAGATTTAAGAAATATCAATTTGAGCATTGTCTTGACTATTACAACTATATTATAATAAAATAATATAGTATTTATATTATTAGAAGTAGTTTATTTGCATTAATTATATTTTTATCTTTTTGAGGCTAGTATTTTCACTATATTCTTTTTTTATATATTCATTCTATAGTGCACTATTAAGATCAAAACATATCTTAAAGTGGACCTATCATGCTATATTTGAAACATATATTTTAGGGCCATACAGTACCTATATAAAACATGTCTGTGAAGTTTTTTTTTCAAAATACCAAACAGATCATGCATTTTAGCCATGCCTCATTTCATTACATTACATTGCATTTAGCTGACGCTTTTATCCAAAGCGACTTACAATAAGTGCGTTCGACCAAAAAGATACAAACTTGAAGAAAACAGAATCATAAAGTACATCAGGTTTCATAGAGCTAAAACATTTCAAGTGCTACTCAACTGGCTTTAGATAAGCCAGCCCTTTGTTAGTATATAAGTGCTTTGTTAGTAATTATATAGCTCGAAGTGGAGTCGAAAGAGATGAGTTTTCAGTCTGGAAGGTGTGTCAGCTTTCTGCTGTCCTGATGTCAATCAGTGGCGTTTTCTCCCGGAGGCCAAGGGAAGCCAGGCTTCCCCTGTTTTTTCGGATTGTAGTTATAATTTAAATAAATAAATAAAAACACTTTGTTTTGTTTCGATAATTCTCCTTTGCTGTGTGTTGCTGCCGGCCGTCTCTCCCCCATTCTCATTGAGTACTTTACAAAGAGTGAAACAGCGCCCCTCTAGATGTTATGGTGAAACAGTAGATTGCACTCTCTGTTGCGAGAGGAGGCCAGCCGAATCTGGCTTCCTTTGGTGAAAAAAAATGGAGGGATTGACCAATCAGATGAGGCCCACGTGATGCCCCTGCCAACCTGTGATTGGTCAGGGCCATGCCAAGGGAAGCCAGCCGCCTCTAGCTTCCCTTCAGGGGCGGCTGGCGGCTGGCGATTTGATTGGACACTGCCATCCAATCAAATCACATCAACATCAGTTTTAATACTGTAACTGTCATCACCGCCGTTAGAAATTATCAAGCAAATGAAGCATTATGGAGGGTGGAGATTTGGCGTACTTAATCAAACATAACTTTACTAAACTTCCGCTACAGCAGCAACTGAAAATTAAATCAGATGGCAGGCCAATGCCCGCACTCGAGCTGTGTGTACACAGAGGAAAAAGGGAGAGAATCGGACGTTCAATGAGGACAATTATGTCCGCACAGAGTGGCTAACTGGAAGCGCTAAACTTCAGCATCTATTTGGCTGGCCATGTCTTCTTTTTGACAAGGATTCGTGCTCCCTGAACAATCCTTGGGCAACTTCAGGATTCATCGACCTTGCCAACCTGTCACGGGCAATTGAGAGGCACGGTAAATCCAAAAATCACATAGATTGTGTGATTGTCTGCCTACATTAATAAGTAAAATGCTTAAATTAATAAGAAGAGAGTTTCAGCTGGAGAGTGCGTGCGGACCTGTCGGTTAGATAACAGGCGTGTGCAAGTCCTGCATCTGTGTGATACAAATGTGTGTAAAATGATACCGGGCGCTGTAATCATTCATCTGGTTACGTTATTGACCGCCCCCCGACCCAAAAAATGGGCTTCCCCTACATTTTTCCCCACGCCACGCTACTGATGTCAATGGGGAGCTCATTCCACCATTTTGGAGCCAGGATAGCAAACCCACGTGTTTTTGCTGATGGGAACTTGGGTCCCCTTCGCAGTGCGGGTGCAGCGAGCTGTTTGGCTGATGCAGAGCGGAGTGCACGTACTGGGGTGTACAGTTTAACCATGTCCTGGATGTAGGAAGGGCCAGATCCATTCGCAGCATGGTACGCAAGTACCATTGCCTTGAAGTGGATTCTAGCAGTTACCGGAAGCCAGTGAAGGGAGCGGAGGAGCGGCGTGGTGTGGGAGAATTTAGGAAGGTTGAAGACCAGACGAGCCGCTGCATTCTGGATGAGCTGCAGAGGTCGGATGGCACATGCAGGTAGATCAGCCAGGAGGGAGTTGCAGTAGTCTAGGCGTGAGATGACGAGAGTCTGGACCAGAACCTGCGTCGCTTTCTGGGTCAGCTGGGGACGTATCCTCCTGATGTTGTAAAGAGTGTATCTGCAGCAACGGGTTGTAGCAGTTATGTTTGCAGTGAAGGACAGTTTGTTATCTAGGGTCACACCCAGATTCCTTGCAGTCAGAGTCGGGGAAACAACAGAGGGGCCGATGTTGATTGTTAGGTCAAGAGTGGGACAATCTTTTCCCGGAAGGAAGAGCAGTTCAGTCTTGTCAAGGTTGAGCTTGAGATGGTGAGAAGACATCCACTGAGAGATGTCAGCTAGCAGAGATGCGTGCGACGACCTGGGTCTCTGAGCGGGGAAAGGACAGAATTAGTTGGGTGTCGTCAGCGTAGCAGTGGTATGAAAAACCATGCGGGCTAATGACAGATCCGAGCGAGTTTGTGTACAGGGAGAAGAGGACGGGACCAAGAACAGAGCCCTGAGGGACCCCTGTAGTTAATTGACAAGGGTCGGACTCGGACCCTCTCCAAGTTACCCTGTAGGTCTTCGAGGTATGAGGTGAGGAGTGTAAGAGAATATTTTAATCTGATCTTGATTATAGAGTTTCTTATAGTTTCTTAGAATCTGTGATACTGCAAACATGTGTTTGTAAGTATCAGTCAAAGACTCCTCTGTAGGTTGAGGTCACAGGTCAAACGCTTCTCCTATATCCGTGGGGGAAGGGTTCAGGCCTGCCTGCATTTCCTTGAGACAAGTAGATTATTGTCTCCCATCTGCTATTGATTAGGTAAACGCAGGCTTCTGTGAGCCCGCCTCTCCTCATGTTGCTGCGTGCTCTGGGGCTTTTGGGTTCAGAGATGATTTTGGTGGATCACAGGACGTGTGAAACTAAGATGACCTCTCCGGCTGTATTTTGTACTGTGTTCAATAAACTCTCAGTGCTTTGGCTAACGACGTTCCAGACTCCTTCATTCTACCTCAACATTGCAACAACAGAAGTTTAACTTCACAATTGGCGTCAACGAACAGTGCCGAGATTTCTTCAGAGACTGGTAAGTGCTATTTCAAATCTATTTGAACACTGCCTTACCAGACTCTGTGATTGACGGTATCAAAATTACCTGTGAAACTGCGCGAGTGCAATTTGTTTTGGTCTCTCCACTCTGTACATTTGAAGGCTTAATTATAACCTGAGAAATCGGTGTCAAAAGGGGATTCTATCCTGGCCGGTTTTTCCTGTGATTGCTGCTGGGGCAAGTGCCCACAAAAGCAAGCACAGCTCATGTATAAAACAATAAGAATATTTGGGGCTAATAAATAACCTCGGAATATCGACTTTTACCGATTTCCGCTGTGTGTGGTTCCTAGAATTAAATTACTGGACAATTACACACTGCAAATATTCGGAGAGACCTTAAGGAAAGCATCAGCAAGGTGGAACTTCTGTTTTCAAAAAGCAATGTGAGGATTTGTAATTGAAACAAATCGCCGAATTCTGGAGATTTCAACGGGTTGAATCAGATCAATCCGCCTCGGGTGTCTGCTCAGCCTGCAGGAGGAAGGGCGAATTCCCCTCCCCCCTGTGGTGAACGGCACACGAGGGATGTAGAACACAGAGTTGTACTTTTGTTAATCACACCATGAGCTTTAGAACTAAATGTAGCTATTAAATGGGAAGGGTGATACCAGAATATTACATTCACACTGTGTTTAATAAACTAATGGATTATTGAATTGGCTGTTGTTTAAAAAAAAATTTAAAAAAAAAAAAAGTACTGAATTAATTAAAAATCTCTGCTCTCGGTCGGTAGAGCAGTTTTACCACTACATTTGCATAGTGGTTTTGATTGAGAATAAGGTAGTTTATTGCTCAACAGATTACTAGTAAATATGGCTGAGAAGAGCCCATATTAAACAGATATTTCAGTGCTCCCGTTGAGGTTTCCGTAATTTCGGATTAAATTAAACTGGATGACTTTTTGGCCAGGACGCTGATTTTGTTGCGAGTACATGTTTGTTTGTCTAATTGCAGTGTTTGTTTTATTGTACTAACCGTTAAACATGGGTAATACTGCATCCACAAACGATTCAGTTGGTAAGAGGAAAGCGATTTCACGCACAAAGACACTTACAAAAAATCCAATTGCAGAAAACCACTACACGCATTTGTTTTCTCCCAACATGCCGTCTGGAATTGTCGGAAGAACCTTGGATTGGTCTAAAGTTATGCCGTTTACATCGTTACTTTGCGAACACTCACAACAGATTAATCAGAAAGGATTGATTCAATTTGACTGGCCTCTTACAGGTAGTTTTGATATGGCCGTGTTGTGGCAGGCATTTAAACTGGTGGAAAATAATTCAAATTGTTCATGGGATCAGAAATACATGACAGAATGTGTGAAAGCTTGGATGATTATTGCAGAGAAAAGAGGTTATGAGGAGCGGAAGAATGCTAAATCTGTTGGCAGCGAGCGAGGCTCCATTGAGCTCAAGGCGCTTATTGATAAAGTTTCTCAATGTGCAAAAAGTTGTCATTTGCTTAGCCTAGAGGCTGCTTTTGATGTAAGATCAGAAAACATGTCTAGAATTAGGGAAAGACACAGTGAAAATGTTCCAGACATTGCAAAATCAGTCATGTATGATTGGGTTATACGACAAGGTCGATCTCCAAGCCCATCTCAGCTCATTTGTATTTTGACAGACGCGGGACTGTTGGACGGAAAGCAGGCTGTATCTCTCTGTACGAAAATAATTCCCGCGACAGAACTCTCAAATCCCGTTGCGAGAAACTCCGATGATGATCTGTTAATGACAACTGCCGCTATCATGAATGAAAATGGGTTGAGATATCAGACAGGACAATATAGAGAATTCCAATTAGAGGACACAGACACACACGCGGAGCAGAGTGCAGCAGCGGGGGAAGGGAATGTTTCACACGGCAGTCCGTTACAGGCCCCCACCCCTCGCATTCCGCCACTCCGTTTACAAGATTACCCAGATACGCCGTACGGCAGCAGTTGTCCAAAACATGTCCAGCGTAAAATGTTCACGACAATGCAAACATCTCAGAATAATAATTCTGCTGAAAATGTGACCGCCCCAAAAATTCTGATAGGAGAGGTTCCAGTTTTTAAGCCCTGGACACCCGCTGAGGTCATTGATGTCACTAACCACGCTCCCAGTCCCACTAAAAGTCCAGATGAGTATCTGTCATGGTTGACTAATGTCTGCTCAGTTTATAACTGTTTGGTTCATGATGTTAAACAGCTGATAATCTTAACATACAAAGCAGATTGGCCCACGTGCAGAGACGAGTTTAAATTTCCTGAGTGTACGCCTGCAGGAGATTGGCCTCTGACACAGACGCGAGACATGTGGATACAAAACGTCGCTGCATTGGCTATCAGAGCATGCGCTAAAACTCACACAGATTTCTCCCAAGTGATGGCTTGTGTACAAAACCCAGCAGAAAATGTCCCAGAATTTATCCAGCGTTTCATGACAGTGTGGGATAACAATGCGGGCATTAAAAGAGAGGGTAATGATTTGTTTGCCATACAGACCTTGTTACATAATTTAATCCCAGAGACAGCTCAAGCCTACATGATGTCGACTCCCGATTGGCAAATTAAATCTTGGAAAATGACTATCGCCACAATGCGTGCATTGCATAGGAGCCAAATATTCCTTACCCCCAGAATTTCACAACTGCTTCAACAATTTCCTCAAAACACCCAGGCTTATCAAACTCAGGGACAAAACCACACCCAGCAGTATCAAAATCAGGGAAGATCACAGGATTATCATAATAAGAGCAGACAGCAGCAGAACAAAAATCCAAAAAAGTTGATGCCATGTCATGTTTGCGGAGCAACGGATCACTGGGCAGGACAGTGTGATAAGCGGTGGGGGGTCCAGCAGCACTCACAGCCCCCCCTTACACAGCCCCCCCCTCACCCAGCCCCCCTTTTCCCAGCCCCCCCCCCCCCCCCCCTTCCCCAGCAGTCCAGACATCTGGCATTAACGCAGCCTCCACGCTATGACAGACAGATCCAGGAGCAGAACGGTCAACAAAGTGGATTTAATAGAAGATAGGGGTGCCAGGAAGAAATAGGATCAGATTCACAGCATTTCCCCATTCAAGCAGCAACAATTCGCCTTTCCAATAACCCGCGTGAAGATCCGATTATGCCCGTTGATTTTAGTGGTACGGCTGTAGATATTTTGATTGACAGCGGAGCCACCTTGTCTGCCGTGCGTACTAAGGAGAAAGTGTGTGAAGCAACCAATAAGTTTGTCACAACTATCGGTGTTGCTGGAATTTCTATGTCCGAACCCATTTCAGAGACCACTAATGTTTCAATTAATGGATCAAACGTGCAACACTCTTTCATTATTTCAGATGGAAGCCCGATCAATCTAATGGGCAGGGACTTACTATGTAAATTACAGGCAACAATACATTGCACTTCAGACGGATTGTTTTTGACAATTCCTGACAGTAAGGTCTATCAGGCAGTCCAATTCATTCAATCATCGCGAGACAACCTTTATTGTTGGTCATTTCCAGATTTCAACAAGATTTCTGTTTTCTCCACAACAGGGATTCAGAAGATTGCTAGCATTTCTCCGGTTTGTGCGTCTTTAATGTCTCTTATGCGACCTGTGTTGAATTGTCATTGCACAGCTGCCTTTAATCCGTCAGATGACTACGCGCGATCAGTAAGAGGTTTTTGCAACAGTTCAGATCGGTTGATAAGTGAACAATATTTGTTCATTGCCCGACAAGGATGTAAATTACCCCTCAGGCTAACAACCTCCCAACAGGGCTTTCATCTTGAAGAAACCCTCCCCTACATCACAGTGGCTGTTACGCCAGGCAGTAACCCAAAGGAGGTGGGGGCCATGGCAGCCCGCTGCCAGGCCCAGCTGGAAGCCTCACTTTCCCCTCTCTCACACACACACACACACACACACACACACGCACCTAACGTAATTAACTTTGGAGGGGAGCATTTCCTGCTGCGTCTCGCGGAGCCAATTGCTCTTCCCCAAAGCACCTTCCTTCATTTACAACCAAACCCCCCCACAGAGTATGGCACCCCCTCAGATTTTTCAGAAGTCCCGGCTACATTATGGGCCAAACACAAGAACCATGTTGGTTTTGTTGCCTCAGCGCCTCCACATCGAGTAACACTTAAAGCCAACGCCAGATTGCCAGCTATCAGACAGTACAATTTGCCCCATAGAGCCATTTTGGGGATTGAAGGAGTCATGCAATCTTTGCTTGATCAGGGCGTGTTAATTTACACAACTAGTCCCTGTAATACTCCAATTCTACCCATACCTAAACACAATCGCCCTGATGAGTGGCGCTTTGTCCAAGATTTGCAAGCTATTAATGCTATTGTCATTCCGACAGCTCCTATAGTGCCAGACACCAATTCGATCTTAGCTTCTCTGCCCCCGGACTCTAAGTACTACACAGTGATTGATTTATGTTCAGCGTTTTTCTCTGTTCCTCTGCATCCAGACACCCAGTATCTGTTTGCATTTACTTTTAAAGGTAAACAAATCACATACACGCGCCTCCCACAGGGGTTTGTTGAATCTCCGACAGTGTATGCAGCAGCTGTAAAGAGAGATCTGGACACTTTGGTCCTGACAGGAGGTAGTACCTTGCTTCAGTACGCAGATGACCTGTTGTTAGCTTCTCCCAATAAAGACGCCTGTCGCATCGACTCCATTCTGCTCATGAAAAGACTTTCTGAATGCGGACACAGAGCATCCCTGGCCAAGTTGCAATACTGCCAGACTGAGGTCACGTATTTGGGTCACATTCTGAGGGATGGACACCGTCTCCTCTCGCCAGCAAGGATTTGTCTCTTGAACAAAGTACCACCACCTCGCACAAAGAAGGACATGCTTTCCTTCTTGGGCATGGCAAATTATTGCAGACACTGGATTTTTGAGTACGCTGCGATGGATTCTGTCCTGCGTGCTGCCACTCTGCAGGCTGCCCCTAACATTGTTCAATGGTCTGAGGACATGCACACTGCCTTTCAGGACTTAAAGCGAGCCCTCACATCGGCTCCCGCCCTGGGTCTACCTGATTACCATCAGCCGTTTCACCTGCACGTCCATGAGAAGGGTGGCTTTGCAACGGGCATCTTGGTGCAGAAGCATGGCTCTAATTTCCGGCCTGTTGCGTACTACTCATCTCGACTCTCCCCTGTGGTGCTTGGTATGCCTTCATATTTGCGAGCAGTGGCCGCAGTTGCGATAGTTGTAAAACAATCCTCTCCCATTGTACTGGCCAGTGACTGTGTAGTACATGTCCCACATGCAGTTTTGCATATTCTGAACACCTCTGCTACTCAGCATATGATGGCAGCAAGGCGATCTGGTTATGAAGCGGTAATTCTTTCAAGTCCACACATCACTCTTAAACGTTCCCCCCCCCCTAAACCCAGCTACACTGGTGCCAATTCCAGATTTTGAAATAACACATGACTGCGTCACAACGATTGACATGTCTTCCTCCCCCAGAGCTGATATGTTGCAAACTCCTATCCCTAATTCAGATATGATTCTATACACAGACGGGTCTGCGAGCAGGCCGTCTGACACAGTACACTTAGCAGGCTACGCTGTTGTGAATGACTGGGAAGTTTTAGAAAGCCGGGCCTTGCCAAATGGCACGTCGGCTCAGGCTGCAGAGTTGTATGCTCTGCTTAGGGCGTGTATTTTGGCTCAAGGTAGAGTTGCAACCATTTTCACAGACTCCAGGTATGCATTTGGTGTGTGCCATGATTTTGGTGTCTTGTGGAAAATGCGCGGTTTCTTAACATCGGCTGGTAAGCCTATTCAACATCATGCGTTAGTAGCTGAGCTATTAGACGCTATCCTGCTCCCTGCACAGCTAGCAGTAGTTAAATGTGCTGCTCACACAAATTCTAATGATCCTATTTCGCGTGGAAATGCGTTAGCCGACACCGCGGCTAAACAAGCAGCAGTTTCCTCCTCTTCTATGGTGCTCCAATGCCCCTCGACACAACCCGCAGAAACTATTTGTTTGCCGTCCTTTAATGATGTCGCGGACATGCAAGCCCGCGCTGATGTTAGGGAGAAAGATTTATGGCTAAGACGAGGTTGTACACTTGACGCTGAGTCCAGCTTGTGGCTCCACCCAGACGGCCGGATGGTCTGTCCCCGTTCGTTCCTCCATGTTTTGGCACATGTTGCACATGGCTCTACACATGTAGGAAAAGGAGGGATGAATGGGATTATAAAGTCACAATGGTTTGCTCCAGGCATTATACTAGCTACACAGACACTCGTAGATAGATGCATGATATGCCAGCAGATAAGAAGAAATGGTCCAGTTCAGCATGAACATTTGCCGCCGCCCTCGGGGCCCTTTGTAAATATGCAAATTGACTTTTCGCACATGCCACCATGCCAAGGATTCAAATATCTTTTAACAGGGATTAACAGTGACAGAGGTCCAGCATTCATTTCTAAGATAACCCAGAGTCTAGCTACAGTGTTAGGGTTCAAATGGCAATTGCATGTTCCCTATCATCCACAGAGCTCAGGCCAGGTTGAGAGAATGAACTTGACTATAAAGGAGAAACTCACTAAAACAATGTTGACCACAGGACTAAAATGGGTAGACGCGCTGCCGCTAGTTCTGTGCTCAATCAGAAACTCACCAAATGCAACGACAGGGCTCAGCCCACACAAAATATTGATGGGAAGGCCAATGTTCACAGGATCTAGCCCCCCAGTAATGCCCCACAGACTCACTCTTTTGTGGACAGAGGATTACATGACTAACTATGTCAAATATCTAACTGACATGTTGAGAGAGTTTCACAGGCAGGTGACTGACAGGCTCCCTCAGCCTGGAGAGGAGCCCACCCACCCTTTTGAGATTGGTGATAATGTACTAATCAAATCGCTTGAAAAAGATTATTTGTCTCCCAGGTATAAAGGTCCTTTCCAGGTGTTAATAGTGACCAGAACAGCCCTGAGAGTACAAGGTAGAGCGGAGTGGATTCACGCTTCAAGATGTCGTCTCTCTCCTCTACCGGATGCTGGCGTGTGAAGGCAGTCATCATCATCGTCATTCTGGGTTTACTATACCTGGCCAAAAACGCCCTGCTAGATGAAGCTGTGAAAATCCCAACGACAGGTGGCGAGGGACCTCGCCCATCTGAGGGAGAAAATAAGGTGCTCTTATCTAAGAGCGCAGACGACTTGACCACTCAGGGACCAGACCCTGAGGGCAAAACAACACCAACGGGCAAAGCAGTGCCTAGCGACAAGGACAGGTTGTATCCAAACACCACACAGACATTCAGTATGGTGCAAGAGACACAGAGAGAGAGAAAAGGAGGTAGAATAAGGAGGATTGTTTCCCTCCCTGATCATAAGTCAGAGACTATTTCCTTTAACTGCCCAATTTCAAGAAATGCCCCCAGAACTGTGGTGTAGCACTATAGAACAGTTCAAGACACTGATAAGGGATAAGGTAAAATGTACAGTGAGGAAGCCAGATTACCAGGTTCCCAATCCAGGTGATACTGCATGCACATTTACTGGACCAAATAGGAAAACAAATGTTCCATCTACTCCACTTAAACAATCAGGAGGTGATGTAGATTCTTCAAAACAGGCCTTAATTACTCCTTTTAAACAAACTAAAACTAATTCTGCAGTAAGTTTAATGTTAGACTACGCACATGAACGTAATATTAGCAACTGTTGGTTGTGCCAAAATATGCCAGAATCAATGCATTCTCCTATGTTTAGCCCAATTCCTTTCACAAAAGCTGATTACGGTTTAGTAAACTGGAATGACATAGCATCTAGAATTAGCGACGAGGCGGAGGATTGTTATACTCCTTCCTACCCCATAGACTCTGAACAACCCTTACAATACAAGGGTTTAGTTTCTCTCATTGTTGATACAGTAAATAAAGATTACCTGCCTGACGGTTTCAAACGGTTGATGTTTTTAAAACTAATATATATGAAGAAATACGTTAACCTAGCTTTTGAATATAGATTCCAGTTAGCTCTAGCTCAGACTAATTGTTCGGCTAACGTCACAAGTCCATGCATAATGCAACCACACACACCCGCTTTGTTAGTTGAAGCTTTGGTAACAGTTGTGCCCTGGTTTGGCTCTAGAACAGTGGACTCCGTTGAGGTTAAAATACATGACTGTGTACGCAACCAATACCCTTAGGCAAGCCCCCTACACGTGACTGCTCAGTATATGTTCCCCCAATTGTAGTACATGAATGGAAGAATGTGTCCATCTGTTTCCAGAATGAAGTAGGATCTCACACCTCTCCTGATGTGGGACACAGCGACTGTAACACCATAGTGAGAGTAAATTTAGCCAGAATTCCCCTCCCACAGAGAGTTTACTTAGTTTGTGGGGACCGGGCGTACGGCTGTGTGCCATATGACGTTTTTTATGGTACCTGTTATCTAGCCTACCTAATCCCTTTAATCCGTAAAGTAGAGGCTAAGGAGATCGCAGCGATTCTTCCCTCTCTACACAGGAACAGCAGGTCCATTACACAAGGACAACAGATAGCTAGCCTATGTTTGCCTTGGTACGGTATTTATGTCACTCAGCAGGAAATTGTGGTCCTTTCAAAAGTTGTGGAACACCATCTAAATGTATCCAACACAGCGATGTTAGCTGAACACAAATAATTGCAGGAAGTTAGGACAGTAGCACTACAGAATCGTATGGCGCTTGATCTCCTCTTAGCTGCCCAAGGGGGAACATGCAAGGTGATAGGATCTGAGTGCTGTTCTTTTATTTCTGATGCCACACCTGAAGTTATGGACATGGCTCATGATACTGCCAGGGGGATAAAATAACTGCATGAAACTCATGGGTTTACATTTGGGGAATTAAGTGGAACTTTTGGATCTTGGGGAGCGGGGTTGGTTACATTTGTTGTTACTGTTTCAGTGTTTATCTTGGTTGTGCTAATCCTAGTGATCTGTTTGATCACTGTAGTTAAATTAGCCATACGAAGGGTTGCCAAGACCGCCATCCAGGCCCCACAAAGACTAGTGGGGCATTCGACTGTAAATGACACAATATTAATGTACAACGCTGAGCTCCCCGATCCCTGGGTCTCCATCGTGATCTCTGACCCGTGGGTACCCCCGTTCAGCGATTGAGATGTTGTTTAAAGTTGATATTCTGAATAAAGAACAGATGTTTTGATAATTGATTACAGTTGATACACTGGATTAAAGGACAAATGTCTGATTTTTCCTTTTCAGGTTGTTATACAAATAAAATGTCTGATTTTCCTTTTCAGATTTTGAACAAATGTATTTGAATGAAATATGTATTACTAAGTGCCTTACTCTTGAATAAAGCGTAATGAAGTAAACGTAAAGTAATGTTAAAGATTGAGGACACTGTAACTTTACAGATTGATCGATTCATCACTGTGAATTTATACCTTAACTAGGAACCTCAATTGGATTTCTCATAATCCTAAATTATACCTCAATTGATTTCTTATAATCCTAAATTCTAATTGTGTTTTTAATAAGTAATTGCCTTAAAGTAAATCTTTGAGATGTAAGCTGATTTAGAATTTGTGTTTGATGAATGAGATTAACTGAGTGATAAATGATAAAAGATCTTATTTTTGAAACATATATTTTGCTATAATATTTTGTATTCCTTGTGTTTATTATTGTGCCTTTTGACAAAAGATGCCAAGCACTGAAGAGAGATGATTTTTATTATGATTGACTGTGTTCAATCTTGTTCTACTTTGTAATGTAATGAATGTATCTGACCCCACCCAACTCTGAAGACGCTTATTGATTTAAGTATTGATTGAAATATTCTTAGACTAATGTTAATTGGTTATCAATAGATTGATAAAAAGAGTGAATCTGTAAGAGAATATTTTAATCTGATCTTGATTATAGAGTTTCTTATAGTTTCTTAGAATCTGTGATACTGCAAACATGTGTTTGTAAGTATCATTACATTGCATTTAGCTGACGCTTTTGTCCAAAGCGACTTACAATAAGTACATTCGACCAGGAAGACACAACCTTGAAGAAAACAGAATCATATAAGTACATCAGGTTTCATAGAGCCAAACATTTCAAGTGCTACTCAACTGGCTTTAGGTAAGCCAGTCCTTTATTAGTATAAAAGTGCTTCGTTAATAGTTCTAACGCTCGAAGTGGAGTCGAAAGAGATGAGTTTTCAGTTTGCGCCGGAAGATGTGCAAGCTATCTGCCGTCCTGATGTCAATGGGGAGCTCATTCCACCATCTTGGAGCCAGGACAGCAAACCCACGTGTTTTCGCCGATGGGAACTTGGGTCCCCCTCGCAGCGAGGGCGCAACGAGTCGTTTGGCTGATGCAGAGCGTAGTGCACACGCTGGGGTGTACGGTTTAACCATGTCCTGGATGTAGGAAGGGCCAGATCCATTCGCAGCATGGTAAGCAAGTACCATCTTGAAGTGGATTCTAGCAGTTACCGGAAGCCAGTGAAGGGAGCGGAGGAGCGGAGTATCAGTCAAAGACTCCTCTGTAGGTTGAGGTCACAGGTCAAACGCTTCTCCTATATCCGTGGGGGAAGGGTTAAGGCCTGCCTGCATTTCCTTGAGACAAGTAGATTATTGTCTCCCATCTGCTATTGATTAGGTAAACGCGGGCTTCTGTGAGCCCGCCTCTCCTCATGTTGCTGCGTGCTCGGGGGCTTTTGGGTTCAGAGATGATTTTGGTGGATCACAGGACGTGTGAAACTAAGATGACCTCTCCGGCTGTATTTTGTACTGTGTTCAATAAACTCTCAGTGCTTTGGCTAACGACGGTCCAGACTCTTTCATTCTACCTCAACATTGCAACAACAGAAGTTTAACTTCACAAGGAGGGAAAGTGCAGAGCCTGAAACTCCAAGTTCTTGGAGAGTGCGAAGGAGGATCTGATGGTTCACCGTGTCGAATGCAGCAGACAGGTCCAAAAGGATGATGACAGAGGAGAGGGAGGCTGCTTTAGCAGTGTGCAGTTCCTCAGAGACAGCAAGGAGGGCAGTTTCTATGGAGTGACCTGCCTTGAAACCAAACTGGTGCGGATCCAGCAGGTTGTTCTGATGGAGATAACAGGAGAGTTGTTTAAAGACAGCGCGTTCAAGTGTTTTAGACAGGAACGGGAGGAGAGAGACAGGCCTGTAGTTTATAACAACAGACGGGTTGAGTGGGTTTCTTTAGGAGAGGGTTTACTCTTGCCTCCTTGAGACTGTTTGGAAAGTGACCAGAAGTTAGAGAAGTGTTGATGAAATGGGTGAGAAACGGTAGAATATCAGGAGCGATAGTCTGAAGGAGGTTTGAGGGGATAGGGTCCAGAGGACAGGTGGTAGGGCGGGCAGAGGTAATGAGGGTAAGAACCTCACTTGGCGAGAGAGGGGAAAAGGAGGTTAGTGTGTGGGTGAAAGGAGGGTCTGGTGAGTTAGAAAAAGAAGCGCGAATATCATCAACCTTTTTTTCAAAGTAGATAACAAAGTCGCTTGACAGAAGGGAGGAGGGGGAAGGGGCTTTGGGAGGGTCCAAGAGGGTGGAGAAGATGGAAAATAGTTTTTTGGCATTGGAATAGGAAGATTAGATCTTATCTTGAAAGAAAGTGCTTTTTGCCTGAGAGATCGAAGCAGAGAAAGAGGACAGGAGAGCCTAATAGGTTAGGAGGTCGTCATGGTGTTTGGATTTCCACTGTTTCCGCTCTGCTGCCCGAAGGATGGTTGTATTAGCACGCAGTGAGTCATTTAGCCAGGGAGCAGGAGGGGACTGACGAGCCTGCCGAGATGTGAGAGGACAGAGAGAGTCCAGAGAGGATGAGAGAGTAGAGAGGAGAGTTTCTGCAGCAGAGTTTGGAGGTAGGAGTTGGAACGAGTCAGAGGAAGAGCACCGATGAGGCAAAGGTAGAGGGGGAGAGGGAACGGAGGTTGCGGCGGACAGGTGCAGAATGAGAAGAGATTAGTTTGTTATGTTTGGAAAGGGGTAGAGAGAATGAAATGAAAAAGTGATCGGATGTGTGGAGCGGGTTTACAGAGAGGTTAGAAGTAGAGCAGTTCCTTGAGAATATGAGATCAAGGACATTGCCAGCTTTATGAGTTGGTGGGGATGGAGACAGTGAGAAAGCAAAGGCGGTTAACAGAGATGTTAGTTCGTCTATCTTCCCTGTCTGGAGGTTGAAGTCTCCGAGAAGTACACCGGGAGGGCCAGTTTCAGGGATGTGTGAGAGGAGATTATCTAATTCCTCCAAGAAGTCCCCCAAGGCGCCTGGTGGACGGTAGAGAACAACAATGGTTCATTGTATAGGATGGGTTACTGTGACGGCATGGAATTCAAAGGTGGAAGGAGTGAAGTTAGGTAGCTTGAAGAGGGAAAAGCTCCATTTGGGAGAGAGCAGGAGACCAGTGCCACCTCCTCTGCCAGTGGGTCTGGGTGTATGGGAGAAGGAATATGCCGTGGAGAGAACTGCTGGGGTGGATGTGTTGGATGGAGTAATCCAGGTCTCAGTGAGAGCAAGGAAATCCAGAGACTGCAGGGAAGCGTAGCCAGAGATGAAGTCAGCCTTAGGAACAGCTGACTGGCAATTCCACAGGCCCCCTGAAACTAGATGTTGGATCTCAGTGGAGCATGTGGGAGAGACGAGAGCAGGCCGGTTATATCGATTAGGAGATGCACGGGGCCAGTGATAATTGCGAGAAGACACATGAACAGGAATGGAGAAAATACACATGATTATAGCATGAGGGGCTAAACAAATAAATAAAATAAAACACCAGCGAGACTTAGCTCAATCAAAGTAGGATTTGCCTCCCTCGTGACTCCAGCAGGACTCCTTTGTCAGTCTGACGCTGAAGCTCCAGGAAAGTGCTAACTAAAATGGACACCTGATTCCTGAGTTCTCACAGCTGTGGGGCCACGTCCCTTATAGTTATAAAGTTATAACTTTTTCGCTCTATTTGCTCTTTTCCAGCCCTGTGTTTGCAAGGGCTGATTCTGCTTTTGTGGCAGACTACAGCGCCACCTACAGGCCTGGCATATGTACTACAGCGTCTCCAGCGCTTTCGAGCGGTCTCTCATTCCCCTGATAAGTGGAGAGTTGCCCATATAGGCGGAGCACCCCTTTTCTGACGTCAGAACAATTCAAATAATAATCAGCTCCGTTGCAGCCCCGTTTTTAGAGATTTGGGTATGGAGGAAAAGAGAGAGGGTTGTGTTTTCTGACACTTGGTGAGTTTCCTGACACACCGGGGACACATTCACGTATAAAAGACGTACAAAAGTGCATTTTGCATGATAGGTCCCCTTTAAGTCTGCTTGAATGATGGATTTCTTGTCTGCATTTCCAGGGTCGTTGCTGACATTTGTGAAAAGGGGAGGCACAGAGGAAGCACCCAGTACCCCACCATCAACCACCATCACCTCAGACACAGCAAGACCGAACACTCCGCCCAGCCCGTCAACCAGCGGCTCTGGTACAGACCCAGCAGCACCCACCACTCTGCCAGGCCCGTCAACCAGCGGTTCTGGTACAGACCCAGCAGCACCCACCAACACTCTGCCAGGCCCGTTAACCAGCGGCTCTGGTACAGACCCAGCAGCACCCAGCAACACTCTGCCAGGCCCGTCAACCAGCGGTTCTGGTACAGACCCAGCAGCACCCACCAACACTCTGCCAGGCCCGTCAACCAGCGGCTCTGGTACAGACCCAGCAGCACCCAGCAACACTCTGCCAGGCCTGTCAACCAGCGGCTCTGGTACAGACCCAGCAGCACCCAGCAACACTCTGCCAGGCCCGTCAACCATCAGCTCTGGTACAGACCCAGCAGCACCCACCAACACTCTGCCAGCCCGTCAACCAGTGGCTCTGGTACAGACCCAGCAGCACCTACCACTCTGCCAGGCCCGTCAACCAGCGGCTCTGGTACAGACCCAGCAGCACCCAGCAACACTCTGCCAGGCCCGCCAACCAGCGGCTCTGGTACAGACCCAGCAGCACCCAGCAACACTCTGCCAGCCCGTCAACCAGCGGCTCTGGTACAGACCCAGAAGCACCTACCACTCTGCCAGGCCCGTCAACCAGCGGCTCTGGTACAGACCCAGCAGCACTCACCAACGCTTTGCCAGGCCCGCCAACCAGCGGCTCTGTTACAGACCCAGCAACACTCTGCCAGGCCCCTCAACCAGTTGCAGACGCAGCAGCACCCAGCACATTACAAGATCCATCAATTAGTGAGGAATCAAGCACCATCACTATTCCAGCACAACCAGTTGATCCTGCTCTTTGGCAAGCACACTTCTCAGACACTGAACGGGTAGAATTTGTGCGCCGTGGGCCTTATAAAGTTGGGTCAAATTTCATTTACCCTAAAAACGATGGAAGAGGCTTTCACAATGGTCTGTCCTATCGTTCACTTGCAAATGGAGACAAGGTGAAAATAAGTTGGCTTGTATGTTCAAAGCAGAACAACTCTGTTTTGTTTTGTTTTGCTTGCAAGCTTTCTAGTGCCAAAGACGTAAAGCTGACTACAGAGGGCTTTAGTGATTGGCCAAATATTAGCGCTGCTCTCAAGAGTCATGACAACAATCCATAACACACAAAGTCAATGCTAAAATGGAGGGAACTTGAGACACGTCTCAGAAAGAGCAAGACAATTGACCAGCAGGAGCTGACTCTGCTAGAGAGAGATAGGAGGAGATGGCGAGACGTCCTCACACGTCTCATTGGCATCACACTCTCACTTGCCTCCAGAAATCTGACTTTCAGGGGCTCTTCACTACAGCTTTATGAGCTTGATAATGGACACTTTTTAAAAAAGGTTGAGCTGCTGGCTAAATTTGATCCTGTGATGGAAAATCACCTTAAAAAAATAAAAGATGAGAACACCCGCATTCACTATCTTGGACCGAGAATCCAAAACTAACTGATCAAGATAATTGGTGACAGAGTCCAGGAAACTATTGTCTCCTGTGTGCAAGAGGCCAAATATTATTCCATCATCTTCGACTGCACACCAGATGTGAGTCATAAGGAACAGATGTCCATCGTACTGCGCATTGCGGCACTCGAACCCAAGCCGGAGGTTAAGGAGTACTTCCTTGGATTTGTGGTTGTGGAGGAAACTACTGGTCTGAACCTGTCAAATGTGATACTGGACAAACTTGTAGAGCTGCAGATTCCATTTGACAATAGCAGAGGACAGGCCTACGACAATGGGGCAAACATGAAAGGCAAGGTGTTCAAGCCAGACTGCTCAACAAAAACCCAAGAACCCTGTTTGTACCTTGTTTGTACCTTGTGAATCTCGTCATAGCAGATTCAGCCAAGTCATCTAAGGATGCTGTAGGCTATTTAGGATATGTGCAGAAGCTGTTCAATTTATTTTCAGGAGCCACACAGCGATGGAGCATCTTGACCAAACATGTCAATGTGACACTGAAGTCCTGGAGTGATGTGAGATGGGAGAGCAGACTTCAGAGTATTGCCGCTGTCAGACATCAGACAAAATAAATCAGAGAAGCTCTCCTTGAGGCAAGGCAAACTGTGAATGACCCCCAAAGTAGAAGCTCAGGCTCTGGCAGAAGAAGTGGCTTCATACAGGTTTTTGATATGCACAGTGGTATGGTTTGACATTCTCACCACCATAAACCAGGTGAATAAGCTGCTGCAGTCCAGTTCAATGCAAATTGACATTGCTGTCAGACTCATTGAAACTGCAAAATCCTCTCTTGCAGTGTACAGACTAGTGTTAATTTCGTTGACTAAAACTATGACGAAATATGTTCGTCAACAACCTTTTTTTCCATGACGAAAACGAGACTATGACGAGACGGCACCGACGGCAGTAAACAATAACTGTAACGAAATCATCATGCAATATCGTTGACGAAAAGTGACGAGACGAAAATGTAGTTTACTAAATAAAAACTATGCCAAAATCTCTCTTTACTTTCGATGACGAAAAATGAGGAGACGAAATATTATCAAAGATAACGTTACATCTCTGATAGTCAGTTTTTCTCCCAGCAGTTCCATTTCCGGTGCTGCGGCAGGGCAGCAGCTGTGTGTGTCTGTGCTGCGCGCGGCGGTAGATTTGAAGTACACCGGGCAGCGGCACACTGTGAACTGTCAGGAAGACTCGGGTCTAACTCATGGTCTAACTAACCTTATTTAACAGAAAATAAAATGGCAACAACAGGGCTTGGGGTCGCACTCGCGTTAACCGAATACCCCCCCGTCAGCGCGAGTGAGTGATAAATTGTGCACTCGACGGATAATAATGGATTATGACGGAAATGTTACGATCCTGTCCGTCAAAATGACTGACAACGAAAAAGTCTAAAGCCACCACTGCTTGGGAGAAAGAAACGATGTGATATTTGGGCCCATTTTCGCTACAATGAGGCGGAGAAAAAAAGCGAATGCATTGTTTTATCAGAAGGCACAGCTGGTAAAAACACCACAAACCTGACCAGATACTCTCTGCAAAGCTGCATTCTTAATCATTCAACCTGTGTTTTTCATCAAATAAGGACAAGATATAATCTTATTTATTTATATATACTAAAATGACAAATTATTGGTTTTGGCTAGACTAGTTTGACTGAAATGTTAATCTGATGACTAAAAAAGACTCAACAGTTTTCATTGACAAAAAGTAGACTAAAATAATTAGTTTTCTTTGACTAAAATAAGACTAAAATGCTCAGACTTTTAGTCGACTAAAACTTGACTAAATAAAAACAGGATGAAGGTGACTAAATATGATTAAAACTAAAAATAAAATTTAACACAGGACTAAGACTAAAACTAAATAAAATAATAGCTGACGAAATTAACACTAGTACAGACAGTCCGGGTTTACTGATGCTCAGTGAACTGCCAAGGAAATCTGTGAGCTCCTCAACATAGAGCCAGAACTTAAGGTGAAGAGGCTGAGGAGTACACAAAGGCAGTTTGTGTATGAAGCTGCAGATGAGCCCTTCAGTGATGCTCTGAAGAAGCTTGAGGTGACATTTTTTAACACTGTTGTTGACTCTGCTCTCAAATCACTGCAAGATAAATGGCCTTTTTGGCGGGGGAGGTATCCGCGGAAACCACCGCTAACCTCCTCGTTTCTGTTCCTCACACTTAATTGACCTTATCCACTTCACACCTTTCATATTTATGATTCAGTCATGATACTGAGCTAGGGTATTTCCTTGGATCTCTGTATAACCATGAAGTCGTCGGGCGACATGTGGAGATCTGCCTAAACCTAACCCAGCCAGTGCCTGGAGAAATGGGGGACTTGCACTGAACCGAGGTATCATTGACTGAGTCGCTCGTTTTCTTTCCCACCACCCATCAATTAATTGGTCACTATTTAACCCTCAAAATCTTATTTTAATTAATCTACCACTAAAATACCTTAAAAACCTGACCTTCGTGAGTCTCCGACCGTGGTCAGCTCAGCTGCCGCGAAGAGCTTGTCTCTGCTGTCATGGAGTTCTCACCAGAACATTCCTGAACAACTGAAAAATGTCATTCAGAGCTAGTGTGTAACCTGCAAAGGTAACCTGGCTGACAAACCTCAGACTAGGAATGATTACTGACAGAACAATACAAAATAATCCACAATGTAACCCTCAAAATCTATCTTAATTAATTACCCTAACAAAACAAAATATTCTATTTATAAACCACTTCCAATTAAGATCCCGGTGAGGACCTTCTCCTTGCTATCCTTCCTCCAAAAAATATAATCTTAAAACTAAGAATATAATCCTAAACTCACAAACAAGTGTACCATTTAAACCATCAATCGGAAAACGTTAGTGTTTCTCCGCGGCTGGGGTGTCGCAGGCGGTTCCAACCGCCTCTGTCCCCTTAAGTACAGACGTCTCGGGATATCCAGTGCGGTGGTGTGGGCCTGTCAGCCCTCCCTTCTTCTCCGTTGGCACAAACCCCCTCTTTTCCTCTCTCACGTCTGGGTCTTCGGGCCCATGCGTGGGGCGCCCCGTTGGGTTGGCCTCGGTAGGTGCGCGGTGGCCTCTGGACTTTTAGTCTCTGTGTTTTCCGCGTTCTGTTTTGGCTGGCCAGATACGGGTGTCATTTTTTTGGGGGGGAGGGGAGGTGGCGGCGGAGTTTGGGTGTTACTCGGACTCACTTTTAACGCCACAGCGGAATACCGGATTCAGGAGAAACTAATAACCCATTCATTTTAAATTCTCTTATTCAGACCTAAATTATATATCCATCTAATGGATTTACCATTTAAACCTTAGGTCTTAGACACATAATGTAATATATTACCATCTCTCATTTCTCTTATCTATCTCACTCTTATATATATATATATATATTTGCTCTCTATCCCTTAGGTTTCACATATAGCCATCAATCGGAAAAGATCTTCAAAAATCCAATATGACTCAAAAGGAACTAACAGAATCCCAACTACTCACTAGGATCATCTTTGGACTCATGCAAACTCATCACCATTTGCAAAGCATTCAACCAACCTTCCAAAATCCTGCGACTCTCCCTACACCTCTTGATCAAACAAAAAAACGTATCGCAAATGCAATTACCCAGCTAGCGGGGAACGTTCTCACAACTTTGACTAACGTTACCTACAGGTTCTAAAGTAGTTATACACATACCACTTCAATCACATTAGTATGCATAGAAAGTGACAGGTCACACCTCTAAGCCCCGCCCCTTCCGCCGGAAGTCCCGCCCCCATTTCCGGTTTTTAAAAATACAATTAAAAAATATTTTTAAAAATGATAAAAATTAAAATGCTGCCCCTACCGGTCGCCCCCACTTCCGGTTTTTAAAAATAAAATTAAAAAATATTTTTAAAATGATAAAAATAAAAATGCTGCCCCTACCGGTCACCCCCGCTTCCGGTTTTCAAAATAAAATAACATGACATTTAACAACCATGAGAAAAATAAAATGCTGCCCCTGCCGGTTTTCAAAATAAAATTTGAAAATAATTTGAAAATGATAAAAATAAAAAATGCTGCCCCTACCGGTCGCCCCCGCTTCCGGCAAAATAACATGAAATGTAACAACCAGGAGAAAATAAAATGCTGCCCCCTACGGTTTTACAAAATAATAATTTTATAATGAATCACATATGCATAGGATCAATGTCCCTGCCACCTAGTCACTTCCTGTGCGCCTGTATACAGCAGTATTGACTGCAACTTACAAATACTTGCAAATAACATGAAATATAAAACCATATATTTTAAAAGTAATGTCTCAGCTCTAAAGAGCAAGGTCCCGCCACCTAACCACTTCCTGTGCCCCTGTATACAGCAGTATTGACTGTAACTTACAAATACTTGCAAATAACAAGAAATATACAACCATATATTTGTAAAAGTACTGTCAATCTCACTAACTCTCTCTCTCTGCTATGAAGAGTGCCGTGAAAAGTTTGGTGAAACAGTCTGAAGACAAGCTAGGACACGTCATAAAACCCCCGACATCCTCTGCAGGCAAATGGTGGGATCACACACACACACACACACACACACACACACACACACACACACACACACACACACACACACACACCCCCCCCCCTCTTCCGTTCAGGATGTTTCTTTTCAAGTTTTTGTGAAACTGCTAAAGAAGTATTTGTTTTGCAAAAGAGGTTATTTTCAAAAGATCTTATTTAGGTTGTAATAGTGATACCTAAGGGTATTCTCTTTCAGTATATGGATTTGTGAACTAATGTGTAATTACTTTTATTAACTATAATTGCACAGGATCATTCTAAGAAGAGTGAGAGGGCTAATGAGCCAGCACCATACCTCCTCTATGCATTTTCTTGACCTGTATCTGATCATGAAAAACTTGACTCTTTTTAAAAAAGTTATTTTTCATCTATCATTTTCAACCATGCAGCAAGAGATCAAATTTAAGAATAAGTAATAGTTTGTCACGATTTTACGGGAAATAGTCAGTGCGCAATGTCACATCTTAAAGACAGCTTGAACTGGATAAATGGTTAGTCTTTTTTCAAAACATACCGTACGTTCTGCATGTTAGTATATTTGGTCAATCGATTTAGACCCTAATGCCCTCAATAGGGAAGTCACGCTTTGGGAAGAGGTGTTTCATTTCACAGATCCACCTTGATTTGTTGTTGTGAGGGGTGAAGGAAGAGGGACGGGGGAGGAAAATTCAGGGGATGAAAAAAGCAGAAAACATAACTTGTTTTGTAAAACGGTCAGCACGTCAGTTTCAAGAAAGACGTTTGCATACATAAAAAAGTGTATCTTACAGTTCCTTTTGTGAGAGAATTACACACAAATCTGCAGAGTGTCACTAAAAAGTTGTAACACAGGGCCTGACATTCTGTATGGGGTTTCACACGGACACAAAGTCTACTTCATTATCTACTTTGTCAGCTTTTATACACAAAAGTGTATCTTTCAGTAACTTTCTCAGAGAATTTAAGCATAAATCTGTCAAAGATTCTTAACGAAATCTACTTCATTATCTACTTTTCAGCTTTTATACACAAAAGTGTATCCTTCAGTAACTTTCTCAGAGAATTTAAGCACGTCAGTTTCAAGAAAGACGACAATAATTAGTAGTTAGACATTTTGGATATCGTGCGTTCTGGCAGTACTATTCCGGTCATTGGGAAACTTTTTGGGACCCATTTAAAAGAGAAATGTTCTCTGTCGTTCTTAATGCAAAAACAAATCATCTCTACCCCCTTTGGGGTGAAGTCCAGGAATGTTCTCGGGGGGAGTGGACACTTGCTGTTACATGGCATAAAGCTTCTGCAGTGTGCCAATAAATGTATAGTTTCCCTAAAGCTCCATACATTTACACATATTGACTAATGACTCAGCACATGAGGGGTAAATACAAAACAAATCTAAATATCACCAATTATTCCAGAATGTGACTAGAATAGAGTCTAGAGAATGGACCCAGGCTTTGTCTTCAGCCATCAACTAAATAGGGGCGTGCTTTTTTTTTTGAATCACCAGTATGTTACTCACCATTGAAGACAGTGTTGAGGGGGCAAGCAAAGTGTACTCAGCGGCAGATTGCATGGAAGCAGAAAGGCCTGGCTCAGACACCATGTCTCCAAAGGTTGACGGGGAACTTCCAACCAGTTCCATCACCTGTTTAGCTTGAGGGAATTTAAACACCATTAAAAATATGGATTACAGAAAAACAATATATGTAGTAAATCGGGTAATCATTAATAAGGGGAAAATGTGCAAGTCTAACCTGAGTCTGGCATGAGCACTTGATCAATAAGGTGGATGACAATGTCCTTCTTGAGCACCATCTTGATGCCATTGACTGTTAAACTCTCGCCATCACAGCCTTGAAATCAAAGTAACGCTTCTAAAAACATATATTTTAGAAAAGTAATGTTAGTCATGTCAAGTTATCAAGACTGCTGTGTTTCATCGAAACAGTGTACAGAGCAGAAAGGGGAACATTTGTCGCCACATTAACATACCGACTCCTCTATCAGTTTTTGCATACATAAAAAGTGTATCTTACAGTTCCTTTTGTGAGAGAATTACACACAAATCTGCAGAGTGTCACTAAAAAGTTTTACACAGGGACTAACATTCTGTATGAGGGTTTCACACCTGAGCTGCTGGGGGGAGGGTGTTGAAAAGCGGGTGAGTATGTTTGGCTCTCTGGTGTGTTAAGAGTCACAGTCTTAAAGAAAAATCTGGTCAGAAAAAGTACTTAACTTTCTACCAGTTGTAAATTGTCATACATATAAAAAAAAGTAAGAGACTTACTGTTTCCTTTGTGAGAGAATTACACATAAATCTGCAGAGTGTCTGTAAAAAGTCTCAAAATCACAAACTGCAGACGCCTCAAGGAGAGACTTGAAAAGATCCATGCCGAGTGGGGGGAGAAGAAGAAGACTAATAACCAACAGCTGACTGAAGCCAGGGACTTTTTTCTTTAAAGTAAAATAAAAATGGGAAACTACTATGCAAAACGCTCTGTATATATTGATCAGAATGTAGTCAATACCCTTTTAATAAGTGTGGTGATGAGGACGATTGAAAACAGAACGAGTAGTGACCCCTGTGTAAACAGAATGGCTGAAGTTTGTAAACTAGAAGACATTTTGGCTATCGTTCGTTCTGGCAGTACTATTCCGTGTCATTGGGAAACGATTGTAAACGAAACATTTAAAGTGGTCCTGGAATCTTCATTTTCCGAAACATTCTGTAACATTATCTCAGAAATGAAACAAACATCAAAAGTGTATCAAGTGCTCTCAGTGTATGCTCTGTTTGTAGATGTAATGCATCTCTGTGCAGAAAGCAGCATACACATGAATATTCTGACTGAAGTGAAAAAACTCCATCACGATATCTCCAGTCATATGGGGAATTCTAAGCTGGAGACGGTCCTGCGGATGTTGCAATCAGTATAACTATTTGATTTTGGGTGTGAAAAATAAAAAAGTGTTTTTTACATTTAAAAACTGTTGTCTTCATTATAGCAAGGGGGAGCGTGTCTCATACATGTGTATTACAGTCCTTCTTTTTGTGTTTTTCAGTGTTTTTCTGTGTGTCTGTGTGACAAAGCACAAATCATTTCAAACAAACCCTGAATCAAATTTAGAGAGGACCATTAAGAGTCAGAATCTTAATGAAATCTACGGACACAAAGTACTTCATTATCTACTTTTCAGCTTTTATACACAAAAGTGTATCCTTCAGTAACTTTCTCAGAGAATTTAAGCATAAATCTGCCAAATGTTTCAAAAACAGCCTTGTTTCACTGAAATAGCCTCAAAATCACAAACTGCCATTAAGAGTCAGATGCTTTTACGGAATCTAATAAAACAGAGTACTTTCTACAGATGACTCCTCCCACTCAACGCAATAAGTCCCATCCCACTCAGCAAATCATATAAAACTAAGGACCCCCACTAAGACGACCGTTGAAAGTAGCCATGAATCTGAGAAAAACCAAGTCTGATATAGCCTCCCCTTATTATCACCAGGATAACGGATATGGGCTTAATGACTGGATGTTACAAAGTAAGGGGGAGGATGTTCCCGAAGTAGAGCCCTCCTCTATATCATATCCATGTAAGGTCTTTAGGACAAAAGAGGACCACGATAACATGACATATGAAGAATATCTTTTCTTTAAAAGATGGTATTATAGATAACCTTTATAGAAACAGTATATCTCATACCACTCGCCAAGATCGCAAACGACAATTAGCAGAAAAGACAAGAAAAAGTAAAGAAAAACGAAGAAAAATGAAAAGGAGAAGAAAAATGAAAAGCAAACGCAGAATGCGAATGAAAAGAAAAGGACGGAAAACCAAAAAGACAAAACGAAGGAAGGTGAAAAGAAAAAGGAACAAAGTGAAGAAATGTAATGGTGTTGTTGAGTCATTACCGGATCATCTACCGCTAACCGACTGCTGCGAATGTGTTGAACAAATACCAAAAGCAATGGCAGAGCTTTGCTTCAATATAATGAGAGAAAAAGCACGATACTGTGGAATTGCCCAAATTGGCGACAGTGCCAGAACATGCATTAAAAGAATGTTGGAGGATTTCTATTCTAGTGTCGGTTGTCATTACATCGAAGGATATGCCAAAACGTGTGACGACATAGACAAAGCTTTTGAAGACAATTATATGGTACCTGTCCTTACAGCTAAACAAATCCTACGCCAGGTATTCAACAGACCACAAGAAGCACAAGAAGCCCCAGAAAGGATTACATTCAGAGCTAATAACGGTGAAACCGAAGAAGAAGCAAAGCAGATTATAATCGTTGCGGGTGAAAGGATAGAGAATTTGCATGTGATGTTAATGCATTTATCTGATATAAAAAATGCATTTGTTTACTTCCAAGAGACCCCTAAACATCTACTTGGGCAATGTGAATTGAACGATAAACCGATCACTGTCAATGAAACGCGGAGAGAAGCAGCAGTGCAAATCGTTAAGTCTATTACCTTGTATGCACTACGGCATTAACTTGGTAAAATGTAATGTGTTTTTATGAAAGTGTGTTGAATGTTGTGTTTTCAATTAAACAACCATTACAAAATGAAAATGTGTTTTATTTTTTTGCTCTCATATATAGTAATAGTATTGTAAACGAAACATTTATAATAAATCTTCGACAGGCTGCCACACAGCCTACAGTCCGTCACCCCGACCCTCAGTATGTGCACTAAAGAATGGGCAAAGATTACGGCTTTTTCGGTTTTCTAACCACCATTAGGCGTCTAAAAAAGAGTTGGTTTTACTGAGGCACCATTTTTTGCACGTAATGGATGTCCTGTGGTGCTGGTCAGTCAGAGTTGAATAGGCCTGCATCAGGGGTTCACACCAAAAGCCATAAAGGAGTCTTTTGTCATTGATGAGCGAGGTCATCCCTCTCCTCCACTGGCCAATAAACTTTCACATTCTCCACTTTTTTATGATTTTGTTTAGCTCACGGACCCCAAACAAAAGTGCAAAGAATTGAATTAATCACAGGGAAATGAATAAAGGATTAATTTGCATTGATTTTTGCTCCACCACAAATGGAGTCATTTTCTTGACCATAAGGACCTGAGATGTGCACAAACCTGGTGACCAAATACAAGAAGCATCTGACCTCGGTGCTGTCCAACAAGGGTTTCTCCACCAAGTACTAAGACATGTTTTGCAAGGGGATCAAATACTTATTTCCTCCACTATATTTGACTCTTCACTTGCTGTAACAAATATGCATTTCCTCTCTGTGGGACGAATAAAGGTATTCTGATAATTCCTCATACATACTCCTTTAAACCATTTTTTAAAAGTTAAGACATTCAATGGTAACCTTGTTAACAGAAGTGGCAATAACAGAGTGATATTGACTTATTTATTATGCACTTTCTTCCTGCAGGTGTGGCTTGAGGAAGGAACACAGCGGCGGAGGAAAATGCCACAATGTCAGTTTAAATTCCCTCAAGCTAAACAGGTGATGGAACTGGTTGGAAGTTCCCCGTCAACCTTTGGAGACATGGTGTCTGAGCCAGGCCTTTCTGCTTCCATGCAATCTGCCGCTGAGTACACTTTGCTTGCCCCCTCAACACTGTCTTCAATGGTGAGTACTAGTGATTCAAAAAAAAAAGCACGCCCCTATTTAGTTGATGGCTGAAGACAAAGCCTGGGTCCATTCTCTAGACTCTATTCTAGTCACATTCTGGAATAATTGGTGATATTTAGATTTGTTTTGTATTTACCCCTCATGTGCTGAGTCATTAGTCAATATGTGTAAATGTATGGAGCTTTAGGGAAACTATACATTTATTGGCACACTGCAGAAGCTTTATGCCATGTAACAGCAAGTGTCCACTCCCCCCGAGAACATTCCTGGACTTCACCCCAAAGGGGGTAGAGATGATTTGTTTTTGCATTAAGAACGACAGAGAACATTTCTCTTTTAAATGGGTCCCAAAAAGTTTCCCAATGACCGGAATAGTACTGCCAGAACGCACGATATCCAACATGTCTAACTACTAATTATTGTCGTCTTTCTTGAAACTGACGTGCTTAAATTCTCTGAGAAAGTTACTGAAGGATACACTTTTGTGTATAAAAGCTGAAAAAGTAGATAATGAAGTACTTTGTGTCCGTAGATTTCGTTAAGAATCTTTGACAGATTTATGCTTAAATTCTCTGAGAAAGTTACTGAAAAATACACTTTTGTGTATAAAAGCTGAAAAGTAGATAATGAAGTAGATTTCGTTAAGAATCTTTGACAGATTTATGCTTAAATTCTCTGAGAAAGTTACTGAAAGATACACTTTTGTGTATAAAAGCTGACAAAAGTAGATAATGAAGTAGACTTTGTGTCCGTGTGAAACCCCATACAGAATGTCAGTCCCTGTGTTACAACTTTTTAGTGACACTCTGCAGATTTGTGTGTAATTCTCTCACAAAAGGAACTGTAAGATACACTTTTTTATGTATGCAAACGTCTTTCTTGACGTGCTGACCGTTTTACAAAACAAGTTATGTTTTCTGCTTTTTTCATCCTCTGAATTTTCCTCCCCCGTCCCTCTTCCTTCACCCCTCACAACAACAAATCAAGGTGGATCTGTGAAATGAAACACCTCTTCCCAAAGCGTGACTTCCCTATTGAGGGCATTAGGGTCTAAATCGATTGACCAAATATACTAACATGCAGAATGTACGGTATGTTTTGAAAAAAGACTAACCATTTATCCAGTTCAAGCTGTCTTTAAGATGTGACATTGCGCACTGACTATTTCCCGTAAAATCGTGACAAACTATTACTTATTCTTAAATTTGATCTCTTGCTGCATGGTTGAAAATGATAGATGAAAAATAACTTTTTTAAGTCAAGTTTTTCATGATCAGATACAGGTCAAGAAAATGCATAGAGGAGGTATGGTGCTGGCTCATTAGCCCTCTCACTCTTCTTAGAATGATCCTGTGCAATTATAGTTAATAAAAGTAATTACACATTAGTTCACAAATCCATATACTGAAAGAGAATACCCTTAGGTATCACTATTAAAACCTAAATAAGATCTTTTGAAAATAACCTCTTTTGCAAAACAAATACTTCTTTAGCAGTTTCACAAAAACTTGAAAAGAAACATCCTGAACGGAAGAGGGGGTGAGTGGTGGGGGATGTGTGTGTGTGTGTATGTGTATGTGTATGTGTATGTGTGTGTGTGTGTGTGTGTGTGTGTGTGTGTGTGTGTGTGTGTGTGTGTGATCCCACCATTTGCCTGCAGAGGATGTCGGGGGTTTTATGACGTGTCCTAGCTTGTCTTCAGACTGTTTCACCAAACTTTTCACGGCACTCTTCATAGCAGAGAGAGAGAGTTAGTGAGATTGACAGTACTTTTACAAATATATGGTTGTATATTTCTTGTTATTTGCAAGTATTTGTAAGTTACAGTCAATACTGCTGTATACAGGCGCACAGGAAGTGACTAGGTGGCAGGGACATTGATCCTATGCATATGTGATTCATTATAAAATTATTATTTTGTAAAACCGTAGGGGCAGCATTTTATTTTCTCCTGGTTGTTACATTTCATGTTATTTTGCCGGAAGCGGGGGCGACCAGTAGGGGCAGCATTTTTTATTTTTATCATTTTCAAATTTTATTTTGAAAACCGGCAGGGGCAGCATTTTATTTTTCTCATGGTTGTTAAATGTCATGTTATTTTATTTTGAAAACCGGAAGCGGGGGCGACCGGTAGGGGCAGCATTTTTATTTTTATCATTTTAAAAATATTTTTAAATTGTATTTTTGAAAAATCGGAAGTGGGGGCGGGACTTATGGAGGGGCGGGACTTCCGCCGGAAGGGGGCGGGGCTTGGAGGTGTGACCTGTCACTTTCTATGCATACTAATGTGATTGAAGTGGTATGTGTATAACTACTTTCTAATAAGGTTTTAAAGAAACTTTTTAATCTGATGTTCAAAGAACCTTTTTAGGATGTTTATTTTTTCAAATAATGTTCCCATAAGGTTTAAGGTTAACTGAGACATAACGTTTTAACTGCAACATTCAGAGGATGTTCTGAGGATGTTATTAACCTCTTAAGCCCTGAGCCTGTTTTTAAGGTTTCAGGCTCGAAAATGCCCAAAACAAATGACTATAACTTAACTTCTAAAAGGGTTATATGAATAATTTCTTTTTTCAAAGCAAGGTTACATCTGTGAGTTGGATGTAGAAGTGTCAGAATCAATATAGATATTTCTCAGTCAGAGTAAATTCAGATGGAACATAGTAAAAACATTACTTATAGTGAAAACTACCCTTGAATGATGGGATAGTAGACTAAAAGCTTTAGGAATCCAAAGTATAACATATAATAAGTACCCTGTATCAAGATTGAGGCAAAACAAGTTACATTTGACCTTTTTAGAGAGGTTTAGCTAAAAGTAGTCCAGGCGGACTGACCTTTGGGCACATTTTGGCACATTTGGATACCATCAGTGCCATTTGACCTTTTTCAGGTACCATACTGTAAAAATCATTTTATTATCACTACAGGTAATCATTCCATCCAAATACAAGTGTTTTTAAAAAAAAACATTATTTTTAAATTACATTTTTTTTGTATGTAAATGGTGTGTGTGTGTCTGTGTGTGGACTTTGCCACAGCCCTTACATGTTTATCACCCGACTAACACTTCTAGGAAGGTTTACTTACACAATAACAATTAGGAAACACTTGTCTCTTGTCTTGAGCAGATTTATTTAAAAAATAACACAAAAAAACGACACTAAAACCAAAATAACACCACAAGCATTTTTTTTGTAAATACTGGCAAAAAAGAAAAAATGTACACAACCTGAATGTGTTTAGTGTTTTTGAATTGAGGCACCAGGCACTTAGTGCAGTAGATAGGTCTTCACCGTTGTGTTGCCAGCATCAGAGCACCTCCTGAGCGCGGTGGCATCTTCCCCATAATACTTGGGAATGGTGGTGGTGGTGGTGGTGGTGGTGGTGGTGCTGCTGCAGGGACTTCACCCCTCATGTCTGCAGCAAGCTGCTCCCTGAAGGACTTCTGGGTGTGTGGCTTCGTCCTGCCGGGGTCACCCCTCTCCTTGTGGAGAAGGAAGCTGTTCACCACTGCAATGTCCAGAAAATGGTAAAAAAAAGGTCTTGTACCATTTCATGGTTTTGTGGTGAACACTGTAGTACCCAATCAAAGCATCGGACACATCCACACAGCCCATGCTTCTGTTGTAGTCCACCACAGCGTCAGGAACGGTAACAACCTTAGTCTTCCACACACCAGCCCGTTTCACTTTCCTCCTGACAGTCTGTCCACTGAATCAGAAGATGCAGAGGGAGGCTGAGTTAGTACTGGTGCAGACGTCCGGCGGCGTAGCTTGGATGTTGATGGCTCTGGGGCAACTGTATGCTGATCTGATGCACGTCGTAGCTCGGATGAGGCAGATGTTGATGGCTGTGATCCAGAAGCCATTTGATACTCGTCTTCATCACTGTGAAAACAAATGTGAAAAAAACAATTACTTTGATTACTTCACTGGATTATTCTTTCAAAAATGTAACTCAAATCAGAAATAATTCCTCCATTTAGCGTGTGTGAAATAACAGTATACATATATATGTGTGTATACTGTTATTTCATATATATATACTATAGCGTGTGTGAAATAACCGTATAGCCTACATATACATATATATATGTGTAAACTGTTATTTTACACACGCTATAGTATATATATATATATAGACTGATATACAAAACAGCTTTATTTATAAACTGCTGTTAGTCAATGTCTGTAGAACTACAAAACAGCATCCATTTGGCGTGTGTGGAATAACAGTGTATATATATATATATATACTGGGTTAATATACAATACAGCTTTATTTATATACTGCCGTGTTATAGTCACGAAATACAATTAATCTATTTATACGTTCACCAACATGATGTTGCCATTGTTTTAGTTTCTCACGGAACGATAACGCTACAACAACAAAGCGGCGTCCATTTTGTATTTTGCGAGTGTGGAATTACTATAGATTACACCAAATACACAACTAATAGATACAAACAGAGAGAGTACATACCTTTCCTGCTGTTGTCTCTGTGTTCTCTGTTCGCTGTGTTGTCGCTTCGCTGTGTTGTGTTCGTTGCTGCTGTGCTGGAGCGGTTGTGCGGCTGCTTCTGCTCCGTCTGTGCGTAAAGCAGCCGCTGCTGGCATTATTCATACTATGCAGGATCCTATCTCTGGAACCCATTGGTCGATTTGGGTGATTGACACCTTTTTTGAAACTGTGGAGCCAATATAATCGAGGGGGAGTTAGTAAATCCCGCTTTACACTTACTTCAAGGAGAGAGAGGCTTGCGTAAACAGCACGTGAGAAAGCCTACACCCCGGACTGCAAAACGTTATACCTACGATGCGGCCATGAATGTAATGATGGATTATCAGGAACAATTCTAAAGTGACTAAGAGACATTGGATTAACCTTGAGCAGCGTTTTTATTCCCTTGAACACGACTTTTGATCACAAAACAGCAACGGTAAGACATAATTATTGTTATGGTTTAGAACACTGTTGTTGTTTTCTTGCTCTGTTCTGGCTGATATCTCAGTGAGTTTGTGTCCTACAGTGATGATACATATAAAAATAATCTGTGGAGTATCAGCTTTCAGCTGATATGTAGTTTGTGCAGAAAATATTAAGTTTTAAAGATCGTTTTTGCTAGTTAGCACCGGAAGTAGCATCAGCCTGTTTTCACTAAGGGCTAATGCTAACGCTTCTTGTGAGACTTGTGTTTTGTTTCGGTAAAAATGGCTCATATCATTAGGTTGCTGAGTTTTTTCCCGTTATTTGAGTATAAGACATTCATAGGTTTTTAAATATTAAGAAGCCCCCAGACGCTGTCTCCTGCAGTGACGTGTTTTTCCGCCCGGTATCGGGGGGGCCGGGTTTAAGAGGTTAAGGCCTGAGATGACAACGTTTTTTTTATAAAACTGTTTTTAGAGAACGTTATCCTACCTTTCAGAAGAACATTCTGGGAACCAAAATAAAACCTTCTGCTGAAAACGTGTTAAGAATAATATGGCATAATGTTCTAACAATGTTATCACAAACATTTTAGGAAGGTTATCACCAAACATTTTAAGAATGTTTTTAAAGAACGTTATCCTACCTTTCAGAAGAACATTCTGGGAACCAAACAAAAACTTCCCACTGAAAACGTTTTAAGAATAGGAGGGCATAATGTTCTAACAATGTTATCACCAAACATTTTAAGAATGTTTTTAGAGAACGTTATCCTACCTTTCAGAAGAACATTCTGGGAACCAAAAGAAAACTTCCCGCTGAAAACATTCCTAGAACAATGAATGTAACATTCTCAGAATGTTTTTAGAACCAAACATTTCTAGCTGGGTAGGCCCTAGATCTTAACAATCAACAACTCCAACCATTTACAGGGAAATACAACCTATGGACTACATGCGGGTGATAAAACCATTACAGCCCTTTGTAACAAACTCAAAACACTAACCTATGATAATGCAAGAGAATTTCACAACGGAATGGGATAATATCCACTGGACTTCGGACACAGCCATACAAATGTGGGACCGTTGGAACACTTTCTTACTACTCAAAACACCCCTAAATGTGACTCCAAAAAAAGACAACTCGGTCATCAATCTTTCCTCTAACTTCCAACTAGGACCAAATGAATCTAAACTTCTGCAGAGAGGTTTATTCTTCATTCCAACCCCATCCACATTCCAAAATTATAGACAAGCACTCCGCAACGATGTTGCCTTCTACCACCGTCGTTTAAAACTCCAGGAGTACTTTAAGGACAAACCCCAACAAGATCCTCCCCCGTTCCAGGAAACATCAAAATGGGAACCAAACTTAGAGTATCTACCCTTTAAACTCAAACAACTGGTACAGAAAGACCTCTTTTCATATAAGAACCACAAACCTACCCTTGAAACTCCTAATCTCTCCCCGGAAGAACAACACACCCTTAAGGAACTTCAACAAAATACTTCCAATGTCATAAAACCTGCAGATAAGGGTAGTGCAGTAGTTATCATGGATAGAGACCAATACATCCAAGAAGCAAATAGACAATTGGATAATACAAACCACTACCAACCTCTAAGCACCCCAATCTTCAAAACTACAGCGATCCAAATTCACAAAATACTAGAAAACATGACTCAAAAACCGTCGATCTAAAAAAAACAGGAAACCTACCGCTGAAGACTGTTGACGATCCCAAGTGCTCCGCAAGTGCAGTGTCAAACTCTGCAAATGCACGTACCAGCTCCACGAAATTGCCCCTGTTAGAGCTGCCAGCGGCCTCATTGTGTCCCCTGAATGCTTGTTCTTGACGCGCAAGGTACAGGGCAGCAATGATGAGTTTCCTCAGAATATGCCGGTTATTTTTTACTTGTTCATTGTGCTTCTTTGTGCTAATGGTTCTTGCTAAATCCAGAGCCTCGTCAATCCTGACGCGTCCAAACAGCTTCAATTTCACAGCACAATATATGTAATTTTTGGATTTACCGTGCCTCTTAATTGCTTGTGACAGGTTGGCAAGGTCGATAAATCCTGAAGTTGCCCAAGGATTGTTCAGGGAGCACGAATCCTTGTCAAAAAGAAGACATGGCCAGCAAAATAGACGCTGAAGTTTAGCGCTTCCAGTTAGCCACTCCGTGCGGACATGATTGTCCTCATTGAACGTCCGATTCTCTCCCTTTTTCCTCTGTGTACACACAGCTGGAGTGCGGGCATTGGCCTGTCATCTGATTGAATTTTTAGTTGCTGCTGTAGCGGAAGTTTAGTAAAGTTATGCTTGATTAAGTACGCCAAATCTCCTAATAATAATTACATATATAATAGATCATTTCTAACAGCGGTGATGACAGTTACAGCATTAAAACGTTGATTTGATTGGATGGCAGTGTCCAATCAAATCGCCAGCCGCCAGTCGCCTCTGAAGGGAAGCAAGAGGCGGCTGGCTTCCCTTGGCATGGCCCTGACCAATCACAGGTTGGTAGGGGCATCACGTGGGCCTCATCTGATTGGTCAATCCCTCCATTTTTTTTCACCAAGGGAAGCCAGATTCGGCTGGCCTCCTTTCGCAACAGAGAGTGCAATCTACTGTTTCACCATAACATCTAGAGGGGCGCTGTTTGTTTCACTCTTTGTAAAATACTCAATGAGAATGGGGGAGAGACGGGCCGGCAGCAACACACAGCAAAGGAGAATGATCGAAACAAAACAAAGTGTTTTTATTTATTTATTTCAATTATAACTACAATCCGAAAACAGGGGAAGGCTGGCTTCCCTTGGCCTCCGGGAGAAAACGCCACTGCTGCCCACCTGACTCTGAAGCAAATAACGATTGGGATCATCTCATTGCCACCATCAGGGATTCAAAGCCACCCCATGGTAAGACTGCACCAACTGTCTCTACAAAGAACTGTGTTGGACAGCAAGACACGGCTACTACTCCCTATGACACATTCCAACTTGATGGAAGATTTCATCCCTGATGGGGCTTCCTGTTCTGATAATGAACCTACCACTCAGAATCTTCCAAGGTTTAAGACGACAGCTGTAACAGTCTCATTCTCTGAGAGGGCAATAATTAAGTGTGTTGCAAACCCCAAAGAATCTTCTTGCGCCCTCAAAAATTGTAACATTGAAAGGTCTGGTTGGAGGATCACCAGATGGTGGAATAACCCTGATTTTTAATCACAGCTTTCATGCGTCTTGGCTGCTCTCCACCAGTCTGTCACATGGCTGCTGGGTGACTTTATGCCATTCCTGGTGCACAAATTCAAGCAACTCAGCTTTGATGGATGGCATGTTACCATCCATCTTCCTCTGGATCACATTCCAGAGGTTTTCCATGGGGTTCAGGTCTGGAGGTTGGGGTGGCCATGACAGAGTCTGGATCTGGTGATCCTCCAAACACACCTTGATGACTTGGTTGTGTGGCATGGAGCATCGTCCTGCTGGAAAAAACAATCCTTTTTGTGCGAGCAGAAGGAAGCACGACTTGTTCCAAGAGAACCTTGTACGTGGTTCGATTCATGCGTCCTTCACTAAATGTCACAGTGGGTGCGGGACACTGAGGCTTGTAGGGCCTCTCCAGGGGCCTCATTTATAAAGCTTTGCGTAGGATTCACATGGGAAGGTGGCGTACGTAGGACAAAGCAAATAAATACGCACACAAATATTCCGATTTATAAAACACAGCGCACGCACGTCCTGCGCCGGTTTCCCTTTATAAATCACAATCAACTCGAAACGCAGACGCAGCTTTTGCGGGCTTCACGTAACGCCCATATTTGCCTATAAATAGTGTTAGAAATTAAAATCAATGTTTTATGGCATAATGTACCTTAAACATACCGTCAGTTTAAATGCTATTTTATTCTGGAAAAAAACGGAAGTTCTCAATACCAAGCTTTTATTCTGAAAATCCTTCATGACGACATCCGGGACTACCGTCCATTAGTATCATTAAAGTGGCTATTGACGCCGTTAACATGTATTATATATAAAGTTATGAAAGAGATAAGGAGGAGAAAAGGCATGTGGAAGTAAGCAATGAATGTAAAATGTCGAAATCCTCCGTTTAACGCAATATCGGACACAGAAGAACGGGGGGGGGGAAGTCTCCTACGTCACCACAGCCCCCAGAGAGGAGGAGCAAACAGCCAGCAAGCGGGAAGGACGAAGGCTTGTGGGCTCTCTTCTGGTCGGCCGACCACAGAGAGGGAGCTTTTTACATCCCTCTGACTGAACAATCTCCTGCTCAGTGGCGTAACTATCGCCGGTGCAGCCGGTGCATTGCACCGCGGCCCACAGCCGTCCAGGGGCCCATGCAAAAAAATAAATAAAATGTATATAATTATTATTTTTTTTCCATTTTTTTTAATATATATATTTTTTTGGGGCCCCAATGATATTTTTTGGGGCCCCAATGGCATTGACTGGTTCACGCAGTCTTCAAAGTAACCTAGCAACCTAAATTAATTTGTAATTTGTCTGTCCAATGACCTTGCTCCCTTTCATGTCATGTGATACCTTGCGTGACGAGCGAACCGTTAAATCAACATCATGTACTACATAGCTATAGCAGCAGCAAGATCAGCAGAATTATAACAAATTGAATAGCTAGCATTTATAATGTACAGCAAACCAAAACACAAGAGCGGCGCTCAAAAGAGAAAGGACAAGAGAGAACAAGGAGATGTAAAGGCTAAACTGACAAAATTAGACCGTTTTTTTTGTCATACATCGTCCTCGAAATCGAACGCTAACGTTCGTAATGTTGACGTGCAGCGGCAGCCGGAGGCTAATGATAGCTCACCTGCCTCACCATCGTCTAGCTCCACAAGTGAAGCCGTATCCGTGGCTGTGCGACCTTCTTCTCCAGCCATGAGCCAGGAGGAGAGGATGGATTTGGCTGTGCCCGGCGGTGGTCCTACAGTTCCCGCAAGGGCCCCTTCCCCAACCGATAGGGGACTCTATGGCGCTATTGAGACCCCCGACGCCAAGATCAAAGGCTATATTATAGCAACTGGCCCATGTAGGCCTACCGGCCCATTCCCCAGAGACACACATCAAGGAAACAGGTGTTTCTCCGAGATCTATTACACCACCACTACCAGAGCAGGTATCAAACTGCCACGGACATGGCTGTGTTACTCCCCCACCCTGGACTGTGCCTATTGTGAGCCGTGCTGGCTGTTCGCAGACCGAGGTGCACCGTTCTACAGTGATGCGTGGGTCAAAGGAGTTCGTGACTGGCAACATTTGTCTGCGAGGATTGACTCACATGCACAATCTCAGGTCCATGTCGGAGCGTGCGTCATATATGAACAGTGGAAGAAAAACGGGAGAATCGATGCAAACATGGAGAGGAATGCAAGGAATGCTGCTAATTACTGGAGACAGGTACTTGAGCGTATTGTCAACGTTACAATCACTCTGGCCACTTGTAACTTGGCTTTTAGAGGACATAGGGAGATTCTTGGACCGCCCAACAGTGGAAACTTTCTCAGTATGATAGAACTTTTAGCATGTTACGATCCGGTTCTGAAATAACTTGTTGAGCGACCACAAGGTTCTGTGAAATACTTGAGTCCAACTGTTCAAAATGAGATAATCTACATAATCGCAAAGCGGGTGCAGTGCGACATTCAAGTAGAAATAAATAATGCTCCGTTTTTTTCTGTGATCATGGACACCACCCAAGATATTTCCAAAAGAGACCAAATTAGCAAAACGCAAAATATATCCTGATAAACGAGGCTTTCTTGGGGTTCGTGGAAACAGTGGACACGTCAGCTCGTGAACTCCAAAAGAAAATCCTGGACAGCATAGAGAGTAACGGATTTCACCTGAGCAAGTGTCGGGGCCAGGGATACGATGGCGCGGCGAACATGAGTGGGGTCTATTCAGGTGTGCAGACCAGGATCATGGAGATGGAACCGCTTGCCAAATATGTACACTGTGCTGCACACAATTTAAATCTGACACTGAATGACTCCGTAAAGAATATAGCGGAGCTGCGCAATTTTTACGATATTGTTGAGACTCTTTATACTTTTTTCAGCCAAAGTATTAAGAGATGGTCACTCCTTTCCGGTATCATGTCATCAGAACTCTCAGAGCATGGTAAAGTTACCATGAAGCAGAGGTGTGGACTCGAGTCACATGACTTGGACTCGAGTCAGACTCGAGTCACACATTTTATGACTTGAGACTCGACTTGACAACATCACAAAAGACTTGCGACTCGACTTGGACTTGAACACCAATGACTCGGGACTTGACTTGGACTTGAGCCTTCTGACTTGAGGTGACTTGATACTTTAATTCAGAGGTCTCCAACACGGCGAGCTGCCGTTAGAAGAGCAGACTCCCGTCGGGGAAAGCAGAATCTTCAGCCGCTCCTACTCTTGCTGAGAATCCTTGCAGGCAGGGGCGGGTCTTTATTTAGCTGGGCCACCATGCGGCCAATCATATGCGAGGACACACTAGGATCATACCATTATGTGAAAGAAGGGTGGGGGGCACAGCATGTGTAGTGGTACAGGCCAGCTGCACAGAGTGACGGGGAGACGGGGAGCCGGATTTAAATGCAAGCGCGTCGGAAAAAGTCAAGAAATGAGCGAAAACCGAAAAAAGAAGCAGCATCTGGCTGCTTTTCAATGATATCGGAGAAAGCAAAGTTGAGTGCAGGATTTGTAAAATGAAAATAACCTTCAGAGCAGGGTTTTTTTTTGGTAACCACTCAGGATTTATTGTCAGTGGTGGGAGAAGTTCAAAGAATTAAAAAAGTTACAATCAGGGTTCCCGCGGGGTCTTAACAAGTCTTAAAAAGTCTTACATTTGATAATCAGAATTTAAGGCCTTAAAAAGGTATTAAATATGATTCAGAAGGTCTTAAAAATTATCGGATTTTAAAGGTAGGCTACTTCTATGTTGCGATAGCGTCTAAATGTGTTTTGGGGAAAATGTCCGGGCTGCAAAGTAACCAGTACGGTAATAGCCTTTCAGTTCCCCCCAACAATTTGTATTGAATTAAATCAACATGGAACCACTCCAGTAATCACTAACTTTGTTCCCCCCGGCCCCTTATTGGAGAACACCCAGCTAGTAACCTAGCAACCAAACTTCAGCTCATGTAGCCTATCTTCGAATCTACTTACAAATAAATATGGGGAAGTGTAAGTTCCACCGTATTTGGTTGGAAAACGTCTAATTTAGTGCTTGGTTGAAACCAGTGGAGGGAACGTGTTTGAAGCCCGCTGCACCTTTTGCAAAATAAATTAGTGTTTGTTTTGCTAATGTAGCGTTAGCTAGTGCAGCAGCAGCTAATGCAACGTTAGCTAGTGCAGCAGCTCCCGCAACAACACCGGGGGACCTCCGGGCGAAGTTTGGGTCTACGTCAACCCTAAAAGCGGAGGTGCTGTAGACGCTAAATACCGTAGCTAAACACCAATCATACAACAGCAACGATGAAATAGTGTAGCCAAGGCAGCAGAGCTCTGAATATAGCTCTTGTCACTCTCTCTCAGACACACACACACACACACACACACACACACACACACACACACACACACACACACACACACACACACACACACACACACACACACACACACACACACACACACACACACACACACACACACACACACACACACACACACACACACACACACACACACACACACACACACACCACACACACGGGCTGCTCGATTATGGCAATAATCAAGATTATGTTGATCAATAATTAATATCACGATTATTAAATATGATTATTCATTGACTTTGAAAACATCCATTTATTGAACTTTAAAATAAATAATAATTTGAACAGTATCTTTTTAACTGTTAATATAATTCAACTGAAAAACCAATACAAAAATTAATGAAATAAATGATACATTACTAAAAAAATAATTAGATCAAATATGTTGTAGTGCACTGTCACAACCTAGCAAAGCAAAATAATCGTTTTTTCCGATTATGTTGTTTTCGTAATTGTGGCAGGCCAAAATCGTAATTGCGATTATGATTAATTGCACAGCCCTAACACACACACACTCAAGCACACACAGACACACTTTTTGTCTAACACGCTAACACAGTTCTGTACTGTTATGCTGTTGTGTTCAGTCATTGTTCTTATGTTGAACATGAATACATTTACTTTGTAAGTGATTATGGGACGTATTTCTTCTTTATATACATTTTCCTTCATACTTTATTGCCGTGAAATAGGTCTTAAATTCTATTCAAAGTGGTCTTAAAAAGGTGTTAAAAAGTCTTACATTTGAGTTGGTGAAACCTGCAGGAACCCTGTACAATAAAAAGTCCTGCATTCAAAAAGTAAAAGTACAAAAGTATTATCATCAAAATATACTTAAAGTACCACCTGCAGAGGGATCTAGATGCAGGTGTTCTCTTCCCCATAGAGACCGCCTCGTTGCACATTATCCCTTGCATAAAGATAGATTGTGGGTCCCTTATAACATATTGTACACAGTGGAAATAAACATTCTGGTTACCTCAACATCAGGGATCTTATACATTAAACTCCTTCTGAATCAAACCGTCACGGTAGCCTTACCTTACTGATCCCTCTTAAATTAGAAAAACACACGTTACTTTACCAGCAGAGAGAAAATGGATTATTAAATTATGAATGTGACTAATAAAGAGCAGTTTGATTATTAAGTATTATTCTGTTGATCGATGTCATTACATTTGGTGAAAAACACATTATGACTCGTTTTGTCAAAGTTTAGGACTTGACTTGACTTGAACTTGCCCATACTGACTTGAGACTTGACTTGGACTTGCAAAACAATGACTTGAGACTTGACTCGGACTTGAGCGCAAAGACTTGAGACTTGACTCGGACTTGCAAAACAATGACTTGGTCCCACCTCTGCCATGAAGCGCCTCTGCCCAACCAGGTGGTGCTCAAGACATGATGCAATTGCTGCCCTTAGATACCGGTATGCAGATATCATGAAAGCTCTAACTAAAATCGCTCTGGTCAGCGAAAAGAGGGAGGAAAGGGACGAGGCTACAGCCCTAAAAAAACATATGGAACAATTCAGCTTTATTTTTCTTGTCGTACAACAGACAAAAATACTGGAAAACATGAATGCAGTGTCAAAGATGTTTTAGGCAAAGGATGTAGACATCCACAAAGCTGTTGGTGTCCTCCAAAACACAATACAGGCCCTATCTGCCTACCGAGATGACTTTGACCAGGTCAAACGCACCGCTCAAAATCTTGCTGAGAGATGGGGAGCGCAGAGCGAGTTCACGGAAATTCTCAAAAGAAGGATGAAACGCCACTTCGATGAACTCAGTCAAGACGAGAGGCTTAGTGATGGCGAGAGCCGTTTCAGAATTAATGTGTTCAACGCCAGCCTGGACATCATTAACAGCCAGCTGTCACAGAGGTTCACTTCTATGCGTGAAACGAACAAACTGTTCCAGGCTATCCACCCCGGGACATTGAACCGTGCGCAGGATAATGTCTTTACCAGCACGCGCAGCGCCTCGCGGACCACTACAGCAGGGATTTATCCCCGAGTTTCCCCGTCCAACTCCTTGCATTCAGAGCCTGCTTTAAGACTGAAATAGCTAAAGAACCATCTGTGAAGGATATGACCAAGATGCTTATTGTGGACCACAGCTCAATGGCAGCCACATTTAGCAAAGTGTGCACAGCATTGCTGTTATATCTCACCATACCTGTCACTGTTGCGACCGCAGAACGCTCATTCTCAAAGCTCAAATTGATTAAGACGTATTTAAGAAGCAGCATGGGACAAGAACGACTCAGTGGATTGGCAACATTCTCAATAGAGAACAGCAGGGCCCGGAAGTTAGACCTGAGCAGCGTTGTTGACGACTTTGCTGAGCGCAAGGCCCGCAAGATTAACTTCTAATGGTGATGAGTAGCTTTTCTCTTGTTATGGAGAGGAATCGGAGATTTAAATCTGTAGCAATGTAATTGTGACCTCTCTTATGTTGGAAAATGTGCATGGTGCGCACCTAATCTGTGTCTGTGATAACGTTTGGCCGCTGTGCCATGATGAAGAATGATTCATTCTGTGATTGTGTGATTAGTTCGCTGTGCCGTTGTTTTTTGAAGCATGATTTTTTTAATAGTCTAATAAATATAAAATAATTGCCAGTGTTATCAGTTGCAAGTGTGTATTTGTTGCAATAATGACGACTTGATTTGAAGCCTGTGTTTGTAAGTGAGAGAGTGAGAGATAGAGCGCGTGCTCCAGGAATAATGCCGAATAGGCCTAATCAGAATCATTTCATTTCCGGTGAGGGTTGGCCTCCGCCAGGGCTGCGCTTTGTCACCAATCCTGTTTGTAATATACATGGATCGGATTTCGAGGCGTAGTCATGGGGGAGGGGGTCTGCAGTTCGGTGGACTAAGGATTGCACCACTGCTTTTTGCAGATGATGTGGTTCTAATGGCTTCATCGGTCTGCGACCTTCAGCACTCACTGGATCGGTTCGCAACCGAGTGTGAAGCGGCTGGGATGAGGATCAGCACCTCCAAATCTGAGGCCATGGTTCTCAGCAGGAAACCGATGGACTGTCCACTCCAGGTAGGGAATGAGTCCTTACCCCAAGTGAAGGAGTTCAAGTATCTCGGGGTCTTGTTCTCGAGTGAGGGAACAATGGAGCGTGAGATGGGCCGGAGAATCGGAGCAGCGGGAGCGGTACTGCAGTCGCTTTACCGCACCGTTGTGACGAAAAGGGAGCTGAGCCAGAAGGCAAAGCTCTCGGTCTTCCGGGCCATTTTCGTTCCTACCCTCACCTATGGTCATGAAGGATGGGTCATGACCGAAAGAACGAGATCGCGGATACAAGCGGCCGAGATGGGTTTTCTCCGCAGGGTGGCTGGTGTCTCCCTTAGGGATAAGGTGAGAAGTTCGGTCATCAGGGAGGGACTCGGAGTTGAGCCGCTCCTCCTTCGCGTCGAAAGGAGCCAGTTGAGGTGGTTCGGGCACCTAGTTAGGATGCCACCTGGGCGCCTCCCTAGGGAGGTGTTCCAGGCACGTCCAGCTGGGAAGAGACCAAGGGGTAGACCTAGGACCAGGTGGAGGGATTATATCTCTTCGCTGGCCTGGGAGCGCCTTGGGATCCCCCAGTCAGAGCTGGTTGATGTCGCCAGGGAAAAGAAAGTTTGGGGCTCTCTGCTGGAACTGCTACCCCCGCGACCCGACCACGGATAAGCGGGAGAAGATGGATGGATGGAGAATCATTTCAAGTCCAGATTCAATGTTGTTTGCATAAGTAGGCTATATTTTTCGTTTCGTTTATTTATTAAGTTAATTTTAGGGCTGTCAAGTTAACGCGTTAACGCAAAATGCGATTAACGCATGTGTATTTTTTTTCCTTGGCCGCTCCGTAGTTTCAGAGCGCATCGAGTTTAAAATACCATCTACAAGCTGATGCTGACAGCCCTGCTCCTGCCGCCCGCTTGTGGCAGACCACACTTCCACGCTCACCGGCAGGCACCGACTGGCTGGTGTGTGTATGTGTGGCCCGAGCGAGAAAGAGACTTTACGTGCTTTGTTGTTGTTAGCATCTGGTGCTAGCTAACTGCGCTAACGGATATAAGGAGCTGTTTAAATGAAAACAGAGGAGCGACATTTCGCCACAACTGCGCCGAGCACTTGACTTTATGCAGGCAGCCAGACAGTGGGACATTGTACGAACAGTCAGCACACTCCGCACGGATAGTGCGCAACATGATTGCAGCGTCCAGGCAGCTCCCGTTCGAGCATATGCCTTGAGTTGCACATAGCTCCAACGCACACACACACACACACACACCATTTGTATTGTATTATTGTATGAGAGAGGTTCCAGGTTGAATTGAGGCGAATATTGGTGATGTTCTCAGGTTGTTGTGTTTAATATTCATGAGAATATTTGTCATTGTTCAAATGATAATAAACATTAGCATAAAGCATATTTCTCCACTCATATGTTGATAAGAGTATTAAAAACTTGAAAAATATTCCTCTAAGGTACATTTAGAACAGATCAAAAATGTGCGATTCATTTGCGATTAATCGCGATTAACTATGGACAATCATGCGATTAATCGCGATTAAATAATGTAATCGACTGACAGCCCTAGTTAATTTCAAGACAACTTTGGGAATTTTGTTTGTTTGTTATGAGTTTTAAATAGATTTTGAAAGTGGAGAGAGAGAGAGAGAAAAAAAAAAGAAGCAAGCAGCGCTGAGTTGGGGGCCAAAAAAAATATTTGCACCGGGGCCAATCACAACCTTGTTACGCCACTGCTCCTGCTTGTAACATTACCGCGCCATTTAATTAAAGTACCATTTGAACCTTCTCAGAGACTCCATTTAGTCTCCTTTTAAAGCTTCTCTCCTGGACGCGAGAATAACGAACACAGCATAACAATAGTCAAAGAAACGCCGCGTATTAATATTCATTCAGACTGACTGCATGAAGAAGATCGCAGGAAATGACGACAGAACAGCTAAAAAAGACATCTCACACCGTGTCAGATTTGGGTTATTTTGGGGAGGTGGAGATAAATCATATTGTTTGGTGGATGCAGTTTGAACCAGAGCAGCAGCATGGAGGTCGGATCGTCACCAAAATAAATAAGTGGTCCGAAAACAGCTAATGAAAAAAAAAATATGCATAGCCTTCCTCAGGCAGTGTGTTTGTACGGGGACAGGAGACACCCCTTGATGAGAAACTGTAAGAAATGATCTGGGAATCCCTCCGGAGAGGAGTCACGATGACTGGATCTGAATTTTTGTTTGTATTTGGTGGTTTGTGTTCCAGCTGTCGATCAGCTGTGCGCAGCGTCTCCACTGCAGCCTGTGCGTCTCAACTCCCCCCAGCAGCAACTCTATCCACCAGTTAAAGGAAAAAAAGGCAGCCCATCTGCTCCCACAGGCAGCAGGCTGGGCGGCACGGCATGCGTGTGACCGGTAAGTGTTTTTGTTACGTGTGACCTGGGCATTCTGATGAGTGATAGATGACTGTGTGCCAGGAGGTTGCAGTTTCAACGAGCGTTGGCTAGCAGAAGACAAATAGAAGCCATGGCTAAGACGAGGGTCAAGCCCACGATTAGCCTCCTGCAAAGTGTGCAAAAGTAACGATGGGAGAGTCTGCGCTGACGAGCCACATGAAAGGTACGCCGTAGTAGAGCATTTTAGATTAGGCTAACGTTGCATGTGTGGTGACACGTTATTGGACATAATTCACCTCTCGTATTGTGTTGCCACACGGACCCTTTAGTGGGAACACCTGTAGCGTTAGCTTCCATTCCTGCTAGCTCGTCAAGCAGAGAAGTTCATGCGATAACCTCTCTGTTATTAATGGCTAATACAGATTGGAACTCTGTTCTTAATACACCGCCTCCGACTCCCTTTTCCTGGCACTACACTGGTGACCTTGACTTTTACGAGCATGGCTGAACGTGATGTGTTCGTAAAGCTGCCGGAATTCTGGGAGCACGCCGCGGAGGCATGGTTCGCACATGTGGAGGCGCACTTCGCCTGCCGACAGGTCCGTGACGGGGACCTGAAATACTACCATGTGGTAGCAGCGCTGGGCTGCGTCGTCCAGGTTGGTGGGATTCATCGCAGCCCCCCCACATCATGGCAAATATGAGGCGATTAAGGCCCTTCTCCTTAAGACATTTAGCTTATCTGCTAAGGAGAGGGCCCGCCAGATACTTGACATTCAAGGCCTAGGAGACAGCAAGCCATCCCAGCTAATGGAGAAAATGCTAAATCTGCTAGGGGGGGAAGATCCCCGGATTTTATTCACGGAGATTTTCCTGCGTCACTTGCCTCCCCGGGTACAGACGGCGCTGGCCAACACGCCTGTCACGGAGCCCCGTGCTTTGGCTGAGGAAGCGGATCGTTTTTTCCTGGCTACACAACAACCCGGGGCAGAGACGTTAGCCGCGACGCTCAGCGGCCCACCTGCAGTCAAGAAAGCGTGGCTGAGGCCGGACACGGCTGTGGCGAGCCGGCGTGGAGACGCCGGAGAGTGCGTTTACCACGCACGTTTCGGGACAAGGGCGAAGAGATGCATCGCTCCGTGCAGCTACAAACCCCCGGGAAACGGAGGGGCCGGCGCTCAGTAGTGGCTCTGAGTGTCGGCGGCACGTGCAGGCTCCTCTTCGTCAGCGACAGCGTTTCGGGGAGCCTGTTTCTGTGTGACACGGGCGCTCAACGGAGCGTAGTTCCAGCGTCGAGTGAAGACGTCGCCCGTGGGGGGCACGGACCGCGATTGACGACGGCTAACGGCTGTCCCATTCGCACGTACGGCGTGAGGCCTATGTGTTTGTGCATCGGAGGACAGCGTTTCAGCTGGGATTTCGTGACAGCGGACATTTCTTTTCCCCTCCTCGGAGCGGATTTTTTGTGTGCTCATGGACTCTTAGTGGACGTTAAGAATAGGCATTTGGTTGATGCCTTAACGTTTTCTTCCCTCGTGTGCACACTTGGCAGCGCAGCGTACGTTTCTCAGACTGTTGGCCGAGTTTCCAGACCTGTCGCTACCCACCTTCTTTGCGCTTACCACTAAGCATGGCGTGGAACACCACGTCACTACCGGGGAGCCTCCTGTCTACGCCAGGGCCCGGCGGTTGAACCCTTCTAAGCTGGCTGTAGCGAGGGCGGAGTTCGCAACCATGGAGCGCCTGGGCATTGTCCGCCGCTCCGACAGTCCTTGGGCTTCCCCCCTGCACGTCGTTCCCAAATCGAACGGCGGGTTCCGCCCGTGCGGGGATTACCGCCGACTCAACGACGCCACTACGCCTGACCGCTATCCGGTGCCGCACATTCAGGACTTTTCGGCGCATCTGGCCGGTACGGGGGTGTTTTCCAAGGTGGACCTGGTGCGTGGATACCACCAGGTGCCCATGCACCCCCTGGACATTCCCAAGACAGCAGTGATAACGCCTTTTGGACTTTTTGAGTTCCTGCGGATGCCTTTTGGACTCAAGAATGCCGCTCAGACGTTCCAGCGCCTGATGGATTCGGTGCTGCGGGACCTGCCGTTTGTGTTTGTCTAACTCGACGACATACTCGTCGCCAGCGCTTCAGTGCAGGAGCACCTGTCCCACCTCCGAGCCCTTTTCACACGGCTCAACGAACACGGATTAATCCTCAATCCTGCAAAGTTTCAGTTCGGGTTGTCGGACATCGATTTCCTGGGGCACCGCGTCACCAAGGGCGGTGCGACACCTCTGCCAGCGAAGGTGGAGGCTGTTGCGGCTTTTCCTCGCCCGCTCACAGCCCGGTCGCTCCGTGAGTTTCTGGGGATGGTGACTTTCTACCACCGTTTCATCGCCCGGGCCGCACACATCATGCGGCTGCTGTATGAAGCGTTGAAAGGCAAGACCCCCGTCCAGGAGATCGACTGGACAGCAGAGGCGGACGGCGCTTTTGCTGAGGTCAAGACCGTGTTGGCTCAGGCGGCTTTGCTGGCACACCCATCATCTACGGCTCCCATCTCCATCACCACGGACGCGTCGGACTACGCGGTCGGCGCAGTGCATGAGCAGTGGGTGGAGGGCGCTTGGCAGCCGCTCGCCTTTTTCAGCCGCCAGCTGACGTCTAGAGAACGCAAATACAGCGCCTTTGACCGGGAGCTCCTCGGACATTATTTAGCCGTGCGGCACTTCCGTTTCATGCTGGAAGGCCGTGAATTTACGGCGTTTGTCGACCACAAGCCGCTCACCTTCGCCATGTCAAAAGTGGCGGAGCCTTGGTCGGCACGTCAGCAGCGGCAGCTGTCCTACATATTGGAGTTCACTACGGACATTAAGCACGTGGCTGGCAAGTCGAACCTGGTTGCTGATTGCCTCTCCAGGGTCGTCATCGGTGCCGTCCAGTTGGGCCTGGACTATACTCGCATGGCGGCAGACCAGGTCACAGATCCCGGCGTCCAGGCCCTGAAGGTGGAGAGCGCGGGGCTGCGCTTGGAGGACGTGGTGTTCGGCGACGCGGGCATTACTCTCCTGTGTGACGTCTCTACGGGCCTGGCGCGGCCTGTCGTCCCTGCCAGCTGGAGGCGTCCTGTGTTCGAGGCTGTGCACGGCCTGTCACACCCCGGCGTTAAACCTTCGGTGCGTTTGGTAGCGGCGAAGTTCGTTCGTTCGGCAAGGACTGAAAAGGGACGTGAGGACTTGGGCCAGGGAGTGCGTGGCTTGTCAACGCGCTAAGGTGCACCGCCACACGAAGGCCCCGTTGGAGCGTTTCCTGGTGCCTGAGAGGAGGTTTGATCACGTCAACATTGACCTGGTTGGTCCGTTGCCTTCCTCTCAGGCGTTTTCCTACCTCCTCACCATGGTGGACAGAACGACCCGTTGGCCGGAGGCGGTTCCGCTCGTTTCGACATCAGCCGCAGACGTTGCCCGGGCCTTCATTGCAACGTCGGTGTGTCGTTTTGGCACCCCGTCAGACATTTCCTCAGACAGGGGCTCTCAGTTCACATCCGAGCTCTGGAACGCTGTGGCAGGCGGTTTGGGGGTTAAGCTGCACAGGACTACCGCTTACCACCCTCAGGCTAACGGCCTCTGCGTTCGCTTTCATCTCTCCATGAAGGCGGCCCTCAAGGCCGGCCTTACGGACGGTAACTGGGTCGACAAGCTGCCCTAGGTGATGCTGGGCCTGAGGACCGCACCTAAGGAAGATCTGCAGTGTTCTACAGCGGAGATGGTCTACGGTCAGCCGCTGAGAGTTCCGGGGGATTTCCTCCCAAATGCATCAGCTCCCTGGTCTGCCACGGCCCAGCGAGTTTTTCTGCGTGACGTGGCGGAGGCTTTCGCTCCAGTCCCGACTACTCAGCACGGTGCGCCAGGGTCTCAAGTTCCCGCGGAGCTGGCCCCCTGCAGCCCCCTTACGATGGACCTTTCCGGGTTTTGGAACACGGTGAAAAACACCTGGTGGTTGACATGGGCGGTAAGGCTGAGCACGTCTCGGTTGACCGGGTGAAGGCTGCTCACTTGGACATGGACCGGCCGGTGGTGCTGGCTCGGCCGCCAAGACGGGGCCGACCCCCGGCTTTGATTCCTGTCAGGGAGTGTGGACCTGTTGTTCCGGTCCCTCCTCTGTCAGGGGCCGCACGGGCGGAGGTCGCTGTACCGACTCCGGTGCGCAGGTCTCGTGGGGGCAGGCGGATTGTTCCTCCCCGCCATACGGATTTTGTTTACACGTGAATTCTGGGGGGGCTTGTGTGGTGACACGTTATTGGACATAATTCACCTCTCGTATTGTGTTGCCACACGGACCCTTTAGTGGGAACACCTGTAGCGTTAGCTTCCATTCCTGCTAGCTCGTCAAGCAGAGCAGTTCATGCGATAACCTCTCTGTTATTAATGGCTAATAAAGATTGGAACTCTGTTCTTAATACACCGCCTCCGACTCCCTTTTCCTGGCACTACACATGTTACGTTTGTTTAAGCTAACGTTAGCAACCTGAATAGCGAACTCGATGAGGGGGAATTGCAGGGGACAATCATTTCAGAGGAGCGTACCTATGTTAATATGTGCGTTACAGTCGACATCCGGTGGTGTTCAGAGGATGAAGCACTCACGGCATTTCGTGTTATAGTCACGAAATATAATCTATTGATTCGACACAGAGCGATTTTAAAAGCAATGTATTTCTACTGGTAGTATGTTTCGTGCCTAAACCAAATGTGACTTGCTCTATCGAAATCAGTCACATTGACGTTTGTATTACTGGTCTGGGGGAAGCTCGCGAGGGTGTGTGTGTTTGCGCAAGAAACACCGGCTGTTGTTGTGCTTGCTGTGACGTTAAGTTACTCCGTTCTCTGCTTGTAATTATGCCGTTAAAAGCTTCAAAGTTGTATTTATCATCTGAATTTGCCGAATCAAGTTTAATATTCTGAAAGCCAAGACTTTGTTTATTTGAAAACAGATGAAAACGAACACGAATCAATAGATTACATTTATTTCGTGACTATAACACGAAATGCAGTGAGACTTGGTTGCGTAATTAGACCTTAGCTTGTTAGTATGTTATAAATTATAAACTGAGGATTTGACCGCGTCGCTAAGTTTGATACTTTTAGAAAACAGGCTATTATATAAAATCTTGAAGTTTTATACAAGTAAAACTACATTTTGCTTTAATCCCATCATGTAATTGTAGAATGAACAGTCTTCCTTTGAAGATGTATAAGCAGGGGTGCACATAACTTTTTTGCCCTGGTTCTCACAGGAGCACCTGGAGATGTTGCTTGGTGCTCATCCATAAAATGAAATAAATCGTAACTTTTGAGGGGGTCTTGACTTTATTTGCCAGACACACGGCACTGAACACACACACTGAGGTGAACACAGAACACACATGCAGAGGTGTAGCACGACCAGTAATCCTACAAGCTGTCATCACTACCCTCCTCACTGTTCTCCTCACTGTCTTCCTCTCTGTCAGACATGGTAGCTGATGATGTAGGCCTACTACTTTCTCTCTGGTTGAGTCTGTGATTAGCTGCTTGCATCCACAAGTCAACAGCTGGGTTTGGGTCGAAAGTCTCTGTTGTCATGTTAGACAAGTGGATGTAATCAAATAAGTATGTGAACATAACCAATAACCTACCATAGCCAATAACAAATGAAACTTATTTTATTTGTGTTGTTCATTCATATCTTATTTTACCTTAACATTTATTTATTTATGCATTTTTTTTATCTCCAGTTTTAAAGGATATTTTTGGTTACTGTCCTATAGTATACATTGGAATGATTTCAAACCTGTGTATCCCAATAATTATAAAGGAGTGCCTTGGAAATATATGTTTACATAAATTGTGACCAAACCGTTTGAACTTAGACTAAAGTGAACTATCTAAACACTCAAGAGTCCTTTACCTCACTGAGCTGTAGTATCAGCCTCTCAGTCTGACTGGAGAGGACTCTCCCTCCACATTATTGTAGAAACATCTTCTTCTTATATCCGTTAGAGCAGCTAGCACCAGATTCTAATAACAACAGCGCCGGTACCGGTGCACCCTCCCTCTCTCCCACGCTCACTCGCACTTTAGCTGTGAGCTGCGGGTGCCAGATAAGCCAACATCCCCCATTTTAATCACTTACAGCGCCCATCGTACAGGGCAAATGAAACGTGTAACCGGGGTGAAAAGAGTGTTACATTTACTTAATTATGAATATTGTTAGGCCTACATCAAGGCCGAAAATTAGGATGAGCACCAACGGTCAAAAAAATGTTTTTCCCTCCCAGAGCTGCCAGCGCAGCGCCTCCACAGATCTGGCGCCCTAGGCGAACATCTATAACGCCAGTGCCACGGGCCGGCCCTGAGTTCATATGCAACTCGCAAATATCTTTCTCTCTTCTCTCTCCTCTCTTCTCTCTCCTCTCTTTTCTCTTCTCCCTTCTCTCTCTCCCTCAATGTTGGTGCGCAAATGCGCCTTTTTTCAAATGACCCGGTGCTCTTTTTTTGGCGGAGGTGCGCATGTGCACCTGCGCACCAGTTATGTGCAGCCTTGTGTATAAGTCAGCTGTCTTGAGTAGTCAACATTACCTACAAATCATTGTACACATTTCTAAATATTAGTTACCTTGAAGTACACAGATCTTGTACTTAGTAGAAGTACCAGAGTGTAGGAATACTCTGTTTCAGTAAAAGTACTGCATTCAAAATGTTCCTCAAGTAAAAGTAGAAAAGTATTCTCATCAAAATATAGTGAAAGTAGCGACAATTAAAGTAGTCATTGTGCAGATTGGTCCATTTCAGAATAATATATATGATATGTTTTATAATGATTGATCATGAAAGTGTTCTCAAAGCTGGTAAAGGTGCAGCTAGTTTGAATGACTTTGTATACTGCAGGGTAGCTTGTGGATTTACTCCAGGTGGAACTAAAGTCTGATTCAACACTTGATTATATTTCACATCATTCATCCACATCTGTGAAGTAACTAAAGGTATTAAATACATGTAGTGGAGGAAAAGTACACCATTTACCTCTGATTTATGTTTACTGTCAACCTAAAAGTACCACAAAAATAGTAATCAATAATGTATTGAAAGGTTATTTGGCTGATTGTTTTATATCGGCTCAGCCAGGTTATATGGGAGGCCTAGCCTACGTACAGATGGGTCACTCATTTTTTGAAATATTAAACATAGTTTTATTTTCTTGAATTTTTCATCCTCACGTAGAATGCTATTATGAAACACACATTTGGTTGTTTATAGCATAAAGAACATCTGATTTAATGTGAGGTAGGGAAATAATCATTTGAGTATAAGTATGTGTATATAAATATCAGCTGTAAGATGCTTGAAAAGTGCTTGAATTTGACTTTAGAAAAGGTGTAAGAACCCTGATTAGAGTTTAAATATTTTTGCTTTAATTTGACAGTTTAAGTTTGGCTGCTATTAATCCAACCGTTTTCTTTTAACAACTTTTTACTTTACAGCGTGTCCTTATGTGTCCCCACAGCCTCCTTTTGGTTTATGGACTGAGTGTTCCGTATAAACTTGTCCTCTTGTGGAGTTCATCTCACATAAAGTCTCCTCCTGTGTCTGTTTCTCTCACTCAGACGTCCAGAAGATCATCACAGTAGTAATACTCTGCGGTCTCCACTGCAGACAGCACTCACTGTAACTGTTCTCTGAGGCCTTCACTTTAAACGGTGCAGCTCTGCCCTCTAATCCTTTCCATCTACAACTAAACTAAACTCTAGCGATCACTGCTGAAATATTTGGATCATCCACAATGTAAATTATAGTGTCCGTCCAAAAAATATGTTTTACTTATAGTGAAAACTAACCTTGGATGATGGGTTAGTAGACTAAAAGCTTTAGGAATCCAAAGTACAACATATAATAAGTACCCTGTATCAAGATTGATGCAAAACAAGTGACATTTGACCTTTTTAGAGAGATTTAGCAAAGAAAAACACTTCTGGGGTCATTTGGGTGGATTTTCCTTATCTATGGCCCCCCTTGCTCGATTTTGCTGATTAACATCTTTCTAACCGTCAGAGCCAATAGAATCGAGGGAAAGTTCCACATACACACACAGGTTACCAAATAAGGAGTGAGAGAGACATGCGTAGACAAACCGGAAGCTGCGCTAACCTCTGGTGGCTACCATTATCAGCTAATTTTTCTTCTCCGATTTTTGCATAAAAATGGAATTATGGATTATCAATAATTGTTTCAAAGTGACTATAACTTATGGATTAACCTTCAGCCGCGTTTTTTTCTCATTTTAATGCCATTGAACACGACTTTTGATCAGAATAACAGCAAAGGTGATTAGGTGTTTTGCTACCTACCCGCGGGGCAACATTTGCTTAACAGGTTAATTAAAGCGAGACACCTCAGGTGAATAGGGTACTTTTTCTAACTTAAAGATATCAGCTAGACATTTCCCCAGTTCATTACTTACAATAAGGCAATTGTTTTTTGTATTACAAGTTTTCTGAAATAGGATGTTTAAATATGCAAATGACCCATTATCTCATTAAATATGCACATATTTTAACAAATTTCAGGAATCGAAATCTGAACTTTGGATAAAGCCAGGTTCAAAATTCTTGTTTCATTTTGTAGTCATATTATCATCTAAGGCTTTTACAGAAGGGATATTGGATATCTCTTTTTATCACTCCATAAATCAGAAAATACTGTCAACAGCACTAAAATATCCATTTTCACCATGTTTTTAGGTATACAATGTCGTATAATTCAGGCTATGGATGATATATGAACAAACCCTTCTGTAAAAGCCTTCATAATATTGATAGGAATATAACTGGAAGGTTTGGTGTATCTACGTGCTACTGAAGTTGAAATTTCGAACTCATAATTTGACTCTAATTGACCTGAACAGGTTCCCTACTCTGAAGTTGCCTCCTCTTCACACTTTGTAAATACATTATTGCACACAACTGAAATGAACCTCAACAGTCCATGAACAAAGTAGGCAGACGTTGAAATATCTGTTTTTATTAATGAACCACTAAAGAGAGGTTCACACACATCCCAAAACATGTCAAGTTTTCCAAGGCTGAGAACACATAATGCAGCCTGAAAACTTTTTAATAAAACGTGTCTTTTTAACAGATCATACTGTGTGACCTGCTTGTATGTACTTACACAATAGGTGCACTGTTCTCTCTATGTGTTGTACTGTCTCAGTGCGAACATAGATTAAACAGCCAGCCAAACTCTTTTGAGAGCCAGGGAATGAGCAGCCATGCTCCTTTATTAACATTCAAACAGAGTGAAACTGTAAAAAAAGAAGTTACAAGGCACTTAATGATCTCATACATGCAAGCAGGGGTGTAACTTTGGTTTGAGAAGTTACACAAAACAGGGGGTCTGGGGGCTCTCCGCAATGAAACCTTTTGTGAAGTAAAAACTTCTTTGCAGCAATGTTGAGCCAATCATGAAATGAGGGAAACTGGATTCGCCTGTCAATACACTGATATTTATTGAGAGACAAACGGCCGGAGGATTAACAAAGCAACTCGCACTGTTCAATGCAAGCTGCCAAAATTAACTCTGCCCACACAAAGACGGAAGCGCTCGAACCTGGTCTCTGAGAAGGGGCGGAGCCCAGAAACGCGGGCCTTTACCCCAATCGATTACAGATGAACAGACAAAGAAACTCTGTCTGAGCGGGTAGTAAACCCTTCCCCCCACACATGAGAAAGAGTAGTCACTCATGTGAAGTTTTCTCAGGTCAGCTAAGCATCAACTAACATTTTCCTTTACAGATCCACCCTTTTATCAATTTATGATAATCAATTAACATTAGTCTAAGAATATGTCAGTCAATACTTAAATCAATAAGCGTCTTCAGAGTTGTGTGGGCTCACTCACATTAATTACATCAAAAGTAGAACAAGATTGAAAACACTTCAATCACCATGATTGAACACAGTCAATCATAATAAAAATCATCTCTCTTCAGTGTTTGGCATCATTTGTCAAAAAGCACAATAATAAACACGTGAAATACAACAATATTATAGCAAAATATATGTTTCAAAAATAAGATCTTTTATCATTTATCACTCAGTTAATCTCATTCATCAAACACAAATTCTAAATCAGCTTACATCTCAAAGATTTACTTCAAGGCAATAACTTATTAAAACACAATTAGAATTTAGGATTTATAATAAATCCAATTGAGGTATAAATCAGAATCATGAGAGATCCAGCTAAGGTTCCTAGTTTAAGGTATACATTCACAGTGATGAATCGATCAATCTGTAATCTGTAAAGTTACAGTGTCCTCAATCTTTAACATTACTTTACGTTTACTTCATTACGCTTTATTCAAGAGTAAGGCATGATATTTAATTAATTACATTACTTCAACTATCAATCATTATGTCATTTCAAAATCTGAAGGGAAAACTAAACAATTCTGAAAAGGAAGAATCAAACATTTTATTGTATAACAACCTGAAAAATCAAAACATCTGTTCTTTATTCAGAGCATCAACTGTAATCAATATCAAAACATCTGTTCTTACCTGGTAATGATTAAGGATAGTAACATTGTCTGTTATAATATTAGAAATATCTTATTGTTCAATACCTTATAAATCTGAAAATATCAATTAATTAATTAGTTTAGTGTGAAAGTGTAATCTGATCTGACAAAATATATTTATCACCACTATTTAACACATATCTGTTCATTGGGAATACAAAAACAATCATTAATTGTACATCTGTAATCATCTGATCATTCAATTCAAATGTTATCTTTGTATCAGAGCTAGAAGAACATGTTTTCCTCTCTTTATGACACAGAATGTGTGGTGTGTAAAGGCATCCTGATACTGTAGATTAGCACTGAGGTGCTGATTGGCTCAAAACTCTTCTTCATCAGAGCGCCATAACTCAATTATCTGTAGATTAGCACTGAGGTGCTGATTGGCTCAAAACTCTTCTTCATCAGAGCGCCATATCTCAATCCCCCCCAATTGCTCTGCTTTTGTGGCTCAATTCAGTGAGCACTTTATGATCTCCCAGTGAAACAGAGGCTCATCTGCCTGTATTCTTTCTGCTATCTGCTTGAGAGCAGTGCACCTGCCTATTCCAAGTGGCACATCCAGATGCCCCCCCCCGTGATGGGAGAGGTTATGAAAACATCTGCTCCTCCAAGAAACATGGAACCTTGTATGAAGCCTCTGAAACCATCGCTCGTCCTGCAGAGTTGTCTGTTTGGGCCCCCCCCCCCCCCCCCCGAGCAGAAAGATGAAGAAGCATCCCATCTCATCAGAAAGTTGAAGATTAGAATCCTCTCATCTCGATCGACCTCGTGCCTCCTTGCCCGTGGATGGGGGTGCTCTCTGCAGCCGGAGAGTGTGATCCTCTCTCTCTGACCCTTGGCCTTCAGAGCTGTCCTAGTTATTGGGTTAACACTTGATAGGGATGTTTTCCTGAGTGCAGACAACTCAAGGTAATGGATTAGCACATTATCATTCAATTACAAAAATAGGATAGGCCCCCTCAGAATGATTTGGGAGCCTTCCTGACACATTATAAATGTAAGGTTTGTGTTAGTCATTTAACATGCAAGAATCATATACTCATCAGTCCAAAGCAGAGAAATTTTATTTTAAGTTAAATGTGAGCTAGTCCCTGTGGAATAACCCTTTCTCAATGATTCTAAATGTTATATTAATTCACCATTTACCATTTGATAAAGGATTAGTTTATCAGAAGTACATTTCCTCTTCCATAAAACATAGGTTTGAGAAATGAATGTTCCAATATGAAATCAATTGCTCAATTTCTCAATATAATTTGACTCTTCCCTCTCTTTTCTTACATATTGTCACATATGAAATAATAACTTAGGAGTCTATTTAAGCATGGTATTGTCTATATAAGCTATTAATCGAGAAAACTCAGAGTCAATATGCAACTCGCAAATATCTCTCCTCCTTCCTATCCCTCTTTACTCACTTCCCCATCTCTTTCTATTGTCTCTTTCTCATCCCTCTCTCTTCTTCCTATCCCTCTTTACTCACTTTCCCATCTCTTTCTCATCCCTCTCTCTTCTTCATCTCACTCTCATCTCCCTTTACTCACTTCCCCATCTCTTTCTCATCCCTCTCTCTTCTTCATCTCACTCTCATCTCCCTTTACTCACTTCCCCATCTCTTTCTCATCCCTCTCTCTTCTTCATCTCACTCTCATCTCTTTCTCTCTTACTTCTGTTAGATATGAAGTAAAAACATACAAGTCCATGTAAGCATCTGAGTTACCACCGTTACCAAACGGTGTGCCGCGGCACACTGGTGTGCCGTGAGGCAAGTCCGGGTGTGCCGTGGGATTTTGTGACAACCATACGTTATTATTGCAATATACAACTACACAAAAATAAAAAATAACTTTTTTTTAAAAAATTTACTATATTAGTACTTTGTAGGTTTATATGTACGTAATCTGCGCGACTTGCGCGTCCACATCTCCACGTGCAGTGCTGCATAAACATGGCTGAGTCAGCGATAACTCTCGAGGGGTGGAGGTATGCCCATTATTTTGAGTTCGTCCAAAGAATAGACAGGAATGTGACGGTGAGGTGCAAACTGTGTCCAGGCCAGAAGCTGTTATCCACTGCTGGAAACACCACGTGGTCAAACCTCAACAAGCACCTGCAAAGAACACATGCTAAGGTGAAGCTAACGCACAGCTATTAGTTGTTTGTTTATATCACGCAGTCTGTTCTTCTTCTCTGTCTTCCGGTTGTTGCCTGTTTTGAATGACAAATACACACTACCGCCATGGATGCACAATAAGAACTAGATACAGCGTGGGAGGCGGGGCCTCATTCATCCCTATGAGAGCTGCTCATTAGCGCATGATGATAAAATGGCCCAACTTTTGAGAGAGTGAAACGTCACAGATTACCCAGCATGCCTGAGAAGTACCCATATGTGCACTCATAGAGCATGCGCAACTTTAACCAAAATGCTCGTTCACATCAAGCACGTCAATTTGCGTACACGTAACAGCACCGCGCGTTCATGACAGCATGGTAATGGATTGTTGTTATCATGGATTTGATATGACCGAGGCGGCAGTTAGCAGCTAGCGGCTAGCTAGTAATGATCTAGTGATATCGGTAATATTAACTCTATTTAATACAACATTTACGGTACAAGATTTAATCATACAGCCCATGTAGTATGACAATGAATTACAGCAAACATGTGCAATATATCCATTATTACAGCTCCGTGGGATGGCAGTAAGACGATATGGATCCGTTCCCATTGTGCATCCATGGGTAAAGATAAACGCAACTCACATTGGTTCCTCATACAGTATCTCTGTAAACTACGTGTATTCACTGAATTTCACTCTCTGCCTTTAACGGCTCGTTGTAGCTCCAATAGCTCCAGCCCCACCCTCCCTGTGAGTACAGTGTGCTCTGATTGGTCGGGACACGTAACATGAACGTGCCGGGCGGCGCGGTCCCGTGGATTAGATGCGCGTTCATAATGCAGAGGGAAATAACTCTCAGAATAACGTTATTAGCAAATTTTTACAACTTGAGGAACGGATGTTTTTAATAAGGGCTATACAAGTGTTCATACTGGGTAGTTTATTTAGTTAAAAAAATTATCCAATGAGTTACAGACCACTCTTTCCCCATGTAAGTCAATGGGAAAAAGTGTTTCCGGGCCTGGCAACCAAACCGGAAGTGTAGTAGCGCCGTTTGGCCAGCACGAATATTTTCATCTGAGTCCGGCGCACTTCCTGGGGGCTTGACTACCGCCGCCTGCTGGTAAGGAAAGTTATTGCCACTCACGCATGCGCAGTTTGTACGTGCTCGGCGAGTAAAGTAACGAGTAAAGTAACGAGTTACTTTATGTAGATAGTAACGAAGTAGTGTGATATATTACATTTTTAAAGTAATACATTTATAATTTATAATTTGTAGTTCAGGACCATGGACAATGCAGCTTCCTTGCATTGACAGTTCTGTGCTGAATTTCTGCTGAGTTTCCTTTGCCTCATTTTCTATTTTGTGACCTGTCTGGTGTAAATGAGTGTGTTGCTGCTTTGATGAAGCCTAATTTGATAAAGTTTCAAATTAATTTTGGAAATATTTCGTAATATAGTTGTCTTTGTCACATTTTATTTGGCATTAGTAAATAATTATGCACATTTACAAATACTTTACATGATATGAGTGATAACACGTGTTATAAGGGCTATTTTTTCACAATAGGTGTGCCTTGAGATTTAAAAAAAAAAATTGTTTACTTGTCCTTTGGTGTGCCTTGGGCACCAAAAGTTTGGGAACCACTGGCATAAATGATAGTGGGCGTCTGAGGGTGTCATTACTGAGAAATGTCAAAAAAATTCAAAACCTTACATTTTAAAACAGGTTTGCATTCCTCCACTTAAGGTGACGTTATCATTGGAAACAATAAACAAACTATTTTGATGTAGAATCTAGATATTTAATCGTTAGAGCAGAACAAAATGGTTGTATTGTAGCCTGAGTTCCGTGCAGCCTCTAGTTTCAACAGGTGGAAACATTGTCCATATAATGTGAATACATGCAGAAGTAGACAGTAAAAGGCCCCTGACATTAGGCCTATTTTTAAAATAGTAGGGGCTCTTCACTCTGCATAGCAGTATGAATAGCCTTAAAAAAACATACAACCCACTCCGTGGTAACGAGAGTCATATTTCTGACCCATATGCCCTAAGTCAGTGCTTCTCAAAGTGTGGTCCGCGGACCACTGGTGGTCCGTGAGCACCCCCTAGTGGTCCGTGAGTGCCCCCTAGTGGTCCGTGAGTATATTGGTAACATTTCACATTTTAAATAAATAAATACATTTAAGTTTTCCGCACTCTCGTGGAAATATCTCCGCAATGGAACGAGGTTAAGTTTCACTTTCTTTTGCATGATAAAGCCCAGGGCAACCCCTTCGTCACACATGTCGCCACTTGTTTGTACCATTTTCAGGCGATTTATAATCTGTTCTAGAAAAACAATGTGTTTTGGGATATTTGTGGAGTTAGGTGGTCCGCGAGTGTTTTTTTATTGGTTAAGTGGTCCTTGGTATGAAAAAGTTTGAGAAACACTGCCCTAAGTGAAGCCGTTAGTCTCATCTAACTGACCCAAGGGTTGGTGCTGGTGTGACAGTTCCAAGTGTTCAGAGCAGACGTCAAGCTTTCAGTTCATGGCTCGGTGGGGGGGAGCAGACCCACGTGAGACAGTATCAACGGCTGTATTGTTCAGTGTGAGGAGCGTCATTCTCTCTGGGTGCAGGAAATGGTGCCCATTCTCGGACCAAACCATTAATGTCATGAAGAGCAGCCATAGCATCGCTGTGACTGCACTCAGCCGGACTGTAGCAGGGTAGAGCTGGGTGACTCTTAGTGAAGCTGTCCAACGCCATTAGACAAAATGGAACCACGTGCTAACAAAAAGGACACAGGGTCATCAATGTCTCTCTTTACCATTGGCCTAATCATAAACAAATTAGTGGGAAAAATGTGGAACACTAATCCATCATGTGGAATGTTGAGTTAATTTAAATAATTACTTATGGGTTGAAATCAAATGAACATTAACATTAGAACTAAAGTCAGTTAACAAATTGGACTTGCACAGATCAGTAATCAATACACCATTTTCCCAGCTCTGTGATGAAAACGATAACAAGCAGGGATCCAAACTTGTCATCTTTTGGGGAAATTTGCCGTTTTGAATCCAAAATAGGTCGTTTGTGTGATTCAATAAAATATTATTGGGATATGGACAGGGTTGCTAACTTTGGGTACCTGGCTGGAGTGAGATTTTGATATCATGGGTTTAATTACACACATGCGCACGAAGTGACTGCTATCGTGTCAGTAGCGGGACCTTAGCATATATTTAGGATATATATATATAATATATATATATACAAATACACAATATTGGACACAGACTATAAAGGGCACACAGTTTCATTTACTAATGAAAGTCAAACACATGTTTGTTTCCACTGTTTTATTGTGTGCCTGTCGCGATAAGCAACTTATTGACTTATCGGCTCCCGAGTATTTGCAATATTTGTGTTGGGTAATCTTGTAGTAAATAAAAAGGGCGACCTGGAGCCAATCCTGCCATTTCCTCACAAGTGAAAGTGTTGACATGCTGAAAACCCAACCCCCGCTTGGGGTCTGGGGGGATTCTCCCCCAGGAGATTTTTTGAAATACTAACATAAAATACACATTCTCTCTTGAGAGGAAAAAAATAAATCCATCTATTACTACACGACATATTTAAATGAAGCTGAAACTGCTGCTCCTCCCATAGGGAAGAGGCTGTGTGAATTACTTAGAATTACTTTGAATCACCCCATTATTCTGTGTGTCTTAGGTACTCAGATCTTGTTCTTGAGTAAAAGTAGAAGTACCAGAGTGTAGGAATACTAAGTGACAGTAAAAGTACTGCATTCAAAATGTTACTCAAGTAAAAGTATAAAAGTATTGTCATCAAAATATAGTGAAAATAGCGACAGTAAAAGTAGTCACTGTGCAGATTGGTTTATTTCAGAATACTATATATGATATGTTTTATAATGATTGATCATGAAAGTGTTCTCAAAGCTGGTAAAGGTGCAGCTAGTTTGAATGACTTTGTGTACTGCAGGGTAGCTGGTGGATTTACTCCAGGTGGAACTAAAGTCTGATTCAACACTTGATTAGATTTCACATCATTCATCCACATCTGAAAGTAACTAAAGGTATTAGATACATGTAGTGGAGTAGAAATACACCATGTACCACTGAACTGTAGTGGAGTAGAAAAATAAAGTAGCAAAACATTTTAAATACTCAAATAAAGTACCAGTATCTCAAAATTGTGCCCAAGTATAGTACTTGTTGAGTTTATGAACTTAGTTACTTTACACCAGTGGCTGTACAGATAGAAAGACTAAGCCTTGCACAGAGGCATGAAAATACATTTTCAAAGTGCTCAAAAGTTCTGCCAAAAAAAAAAACTGACTGCTGAAATGAGATGTTCCTTTGTGCTCAGGCCATAAAACCCCCAACGCACCGTGCTGTGGTCTGCTTCAGATTATCTTTTCCTTCCAGAGGTCACGCCTGTCTCTGACCCCGTGTCTTGCGTTTTTTTTCTTTTCCTTCTGCAGCATCAAGCAGGGCAGAGAAAGGAGGGGATTATGACTAGAAATAATTTGAAACAGTTTAATAAAGAATGTTGAACTATATTTAAAAACTGTAATTGAACTTCAACTTATATCAATTATCCAATTCCACTGACCAGTTGGAAATAGATAATGACAAAGTTTTCATTTTGCAGAAACAGTGCAAAAGGGTTCAATCATCATTATGTCTAAGTCTTGTTCTTGTCATTTACTTTTGATGAGATAACTAAAGTTTAGTTCATTTTACCTTGGCTGTGGACTGATTCATTATTAGTTGTTACAAAGCATGCACAAGACGGCGGGTAGACAAACAAACACGAAACAATTATACAAACAAACATGAACCCGCAACAAATATCAGGTGACAGCTAAACTCATCCAGCTTAATTTAATCCGAATTAGGGAAACTTCAGCGGGGGTAGGGAAATATCTGTTTAATATGAGTGCCTTCTTACTCATATATACTTGTACAAGTGCTAAGAACGGAATCTGCTGAAGAGTAATAACAACATTATTCTCAATCAACAACCACTATGCTAATTTAGTGGTGCTCTGCCCTCCCCGATCCGGAGAGCAGAGACTTTTAATGAATTCAGTACCCTTTATTTTAACAACAGCCAAATTCAACAACCCCTCAGTTTATGAAACACAGCGTGACGTAATATTTCGTATCATCCTAATAAGAGTTATGTTTAGTTCCAAAACTCATAATGGTGCGATTTAAGAAATATGACACTGTGCTTTGTTTCTCCTCGTGTGCTGCTCTCCACAGGGGGGAGGGGAATTACCCACACCCTCCTTGCAGCAGCAACAGGGAGATTTCGAGGCGAGTTGATTTAACTAGTTAAACCGTTGAAATCTCCAGAATTCGGCGATTCGTTTCAGTACAAATCTTTACATTGCTTTTAAACAGAAGTTCCACATTACTGATGCCCTCTTTAAGGTCTCTCCGAATATTTGCCGTGCACACACAGAGGAAACCAAAAATATTGCATCTATCTGTTCCACAGGTAATTTTTATACCGTCAATCACAGAGTCTGGCGAGGCAATGTCAAAATATAGATTTGAAATTACACTCACCAGCTCGACGATCTGTTGGTAACTGTTCGCGACGCCAATTGTGAAGTAAAAACTTCTTTGCAGCAATGTTGAGCCAATCATGAAATGAGGGAAACTGGATTCGCCTGTCAATACACTGATATTTATTGAGAGACAAACGGCCGGAGGATTAACAAAGCAACTCGCACTGTTCAATGCAAGCTGCCAAAATTAACTCTGCCCACACAAAGACGGAAGCGCTCGAACCTGGTCTCTGAGAAGGGGCGGAGCCCAGAAACGCGGGCCTTTACCCCAATCGATTACAGATGAACAGACAAAGAAACTCTGTCTGAGCGGGTAGTAAACCCTTCCCCCCACACATGAGAAAGAGTAGTCACTCATGTGAAGTTTTCTCAGGTCAGCTAAGCATCAGACTAAAATATTCCTTTACACCTTTCTTGATATGAATCCCATTTCCTGCATTTCTACAAACATTTAGGGACTATGGTGATAAAAAATACAGGCAAAAATGCAGTGGCCATAAAGATACATTCTGCCAGAAAGAAAAATACTAAAATATGTATAAGGAAAAGCTGTCTTACTTTCTTAATTGTTTAATATAGGGGCCGATAGCCAACTCTGGAGATAACCATTTCATAAAGTCAAACATTTTCAGAATTAATGTTTGTGTGATTAAAATAAAAATAATGTGAGATTAAATTTCCACTTCGTTTTTTATTCTTCTTTTATTTATGGTCATATAACAAATGATTCAAAATATGACCAGACGAACCAAAAACAGGTAAAAAGAAATAGAAAATGTAATATGGCTTAGGTCGAAGGTTTAAGACAAACAACAGATAATCAAACTTTTAATATAAAGAAAATGTTTCATCGTCCTCAATCTATCCCTTCAATCCCATCTCTCCATGTGTCCTTTACTGTCCTCTCTGCTAAAAGAACCAAACACATAGACTTAGACACACTTTATTGTCATTTCAACAAGACACAGAGTGTACTATTAAAACGAAATTGCGTTGTACTGGCTTACAGGAACAGGACAATATAAAAACTTGCTAAAATTGTTCATATAAATAAATAATAGTGACGTGGTGCTGAGAAAATTAAAGATAAAGTGTGTGTTTAAAATATAAAGACTTACTATACATATAAATAAAATAGACATACTATATAAAATATATGTGCTCTTTACACAGCGTAATGTAATCTTTATGTTACTGGTCTACTTGCTGTTCAGCAGTCTGATGGCATGGGGGGAAAAGCTATTGCAGAATCTGACTGTTCTGCTCTTAATGCTGCGGAACCTCTTGCCGGAGGGCAGCAGGGAGAACAGAGCATGGTGAGGATGAGTGGGGTCTTTAAAAATGTTCTGGGCTTTTTTTAACCCCCCACTTTTTGGGGGAAATTACGCCCAAGCATGCAAGTGTAACATACACAGATTAACACATACTGTAGGACCGCTAAGTGTAAACAGGGTAAATATAGCTACTGCCATGCTATTCATTTCACTTTCTCCTACTTCCTGTACCCGGTTTCCTGTCTAACCTTCAGTACAATTTTTACAAAAATGTGCAAATATTAAACATACAGGTCAATATCACCTTGCTGAACTGTCAATACCCCAAAACATATTTTTAGATATAAATAGGCCTACCTCATTTTGAGTTATTTAGACACAATTAACACTTATAGTTTCATGTCTTGTTACATAAGAATAGATCATATTTGTTAAGTGTTATTATGGGAGAATTACTATTCTTGTGGTACTGCTGCCTTATTAAGCCCATATTGAGCAGCGCATATTAAGACCAAAACTCATGTAGAGGGTTATTGAGGAAAAACTCTCAACTAATGGCCTATTACTTGTAGAATATGGTCATGTCGAATAAGGCATTCATGACTAATAAAGAGCCAATATACTGCTAATATGCATGGTAATCAACAACTAGTTGAGGGTGAATGTGTGTACCTTAATATAAAGTGTTACCTTAAACTTTATTAAAACATTGCAGATCAGGAGGCCATTACCTGTTTAAAATCTGAAACATTCTGAGAGATTAAAATGAAACATAAATTAAACAACCATGTGAGAAATAATCACACTTTATTGGATATAGTTTATATTTCAGAAAGACATTTAATAAAATGTCATGACCATATGTGACAAAAAAACCTGCCTGAAAGATGCTATATTAACGTAAAAGATTAATATTAATGTTATTTATTTTTAATTTTGTATACAATGTATGAAGACTGGGGTAGTAAAACACAATCAGTGAAAATTAGAAAGACAAATCAAGATAATAGTAAAGTTCAGTGTACAAAGGTCAGGTCAAAGAAAATACAGACATTGTTAAGATCCTAGATTTGTATAGCAGTCCCATTTTGCCCATTATTTATCCCTCTTGTCCTATTGGAGTCGGAGAGTGAAAGGCATCTTCTCCATAGAGCGGATATAATTGATTATACTAATAAGGAGAGCAATATCACAAATATGAACTGCGGCCATAATAACCTTCAGAAGGTATCACTTTTATCAAGGCATTTAGATATGTTACCAAGGTACAGTCATGTCAGATGACATGGTCCACTTCTTTCAGAAAAGGCTTTGCATGTGTACAGGCCCAGAAAACGTGTGCATGGTCTGCAAAAGCAGACCCAAACTCCCTCCAGCAAGGTAGCTGAGACCCACTACATTTGGATTTTTGGTAATAAAGAAGCGGGTACGTTTTTTCCAGGAGCAGTCTCTCAAGGACAAGAGTTAGTGGAAGTGGTTTGGGTTTCCCATGAGTTTTGCCAATGTAAAATCATTGAGGAAAATTGCTTCAAGTTTCTATCACTAATAAGGTTACAACATAAGAATACTCACTTATTTTCCATAACTCCTTCTGAGATATTTATGACATATTGCATGGACATCATGTAATTATATTAAATCTATAAAATGTCAGAAAAGTTAAATATATCTAATAGTCTGAGCAGTTACATTACGCCTTGTTTTAATCGACCAACCGACTAAGTCCCAAAGATTGGAAGTGTATGACTGTAAAGGACAAAGAAAAGGCATACAATTCCATATTTGAGGGAATTTAATTAAAGTTAGCCTCCCGGAAATAATGTCAGACCAAGAATAAGTCATACAACTGTTTTTCTAAATTACTCATTTGAAGATATTCTGAGACAACTTCGCAGCTCACCGTTGTTATTGGCAATAAGATTTCACTGGAGTTGCCTTCAGTGAAATCTTACATTATTTTACAAATGTCACATGTTCTCCTCTCTATCCAAATGTAAGATAAAAGCAGTGACAGCAGTTCTACTCTAAAGCTCATCCTCCTTGTGGAAAACTTTTCCATCCTGCTGTGTCCTCCACATCAGTTCAGTGTTGTCACCCAATCCGAGCTTCTTCTTGATCTGAGATACAAAACTCCTGATCATTATCACTCAAATAGAGAAATGGCATCTTTACCCTTTCACACCAACGCGGTTCCAGGGCCGGTTCGGAACTTGAGCCTGATAAGCACCTTTTTTTCCTGTTCACACCGCAGCGGAGCAGGCTCTTTTCCCCGAAAACCGGTTCTTACCAAGCTCGAAAAAATAGTCCGTCTTGAAGCAAGAACCGCATTACGTCGGAGGCGGGAGCTGCGTTGGTGTGAAAGGGGCAATAGTGTACTCATGTAGTATAACAAATATCCCTAAGATGGCGCCAACCTGTTGGGCTTTAGCAGGTCTTGCCATTCCCCTTATCTCTTCTTTATTAAATGTTATGGCATTTGCAATATTACATTTCTCAGATTTGTAAATAGTGTTTATACATTTTCCTGTTTAAATTGGTGGCAGGTAGGTAAGTTTGTGTTTATTTGAAAAGTTATGTTGGTTTTCGCATATAAGTAGAAAACATGCTTTACCTGCACCATGATTTCCTTCTGCACGGCCTCGTTATTAAGATTTAGATTAGAGTTGTTCTCCACTCTCAGCTTTATCACTTTCTTTGAAATAGGCAAATCTTTGAAAAAAAAACAAAGAAATAGTTTCTTCTAAATCAGCAGACTCAGTTGTATCATTTGCTTTTGTGATTTCTACTTACGTTTGTAGCAGATGAATGGAATCCTGCTCTTACAGTTCCGGGTCACCCATATTCCACCATTGGAAAGTGCAGCCACACAATTCTCAGAGTGAGGATGACCACTAGCCCAGTATCTAAAGGAAGACTGAAATCCATCGGACCACTTCCATGGGTCTCTGTAAAGGCTGACCCGGGCTGGTTCCCATGCAGGAACCCGCTCCTGTACAGATACAGGAGCTTGTATCTCCAACTTTGGGTCTTCATAGGTCTTCTGGTTCTCTGTAATTTGTCTCATACTGGCCAGGTCTGTGTTGTGTGCTCTGCAGTAGCTCTGGGCCTCAGTCCAGTTCATGGAGCTGATCTTGGTGAAGACAAATGTCACACTCGACCCTGAAAATGGACCAGAGTAAAGTAGAGGCATTCTAACATACAGCCTGCCATCAATGTATGTTGTGTATTTCTTAACAGTCTCTCCATGAATACAAAAAAAGACATTTTTTCCACACTAATATTGGGCAAGAAACTTTGGAGTTTTGACTCATAATTAAACCTTGGGGCTCATAAGTGGAGGTAGAAGTATTCAGATCTTATACAGTAGAAGCCACATGTAAGGACTTTGTGCTTTATTTATAATATGTGGTATAGTGATGACCAAATCTGAGGCCATGGTTCTCAGCAGGAAACCGATGGACTGTCCACTCCAGGTAGGGAATGAGTCCTTACCCCAAGTGAAGGAGTTCAAGTATCTCGGGGTCTTGTTCTCGAGTGAGGGAACAATGGAGCGTGAGATGGGCCGGAGAATCGGAGCAGCGGGAGCGGTACTGCAGTCGCTTTACCGCACCGTTGTGACGAAAAGGGAGCTGAGCCAGAAGGCAAAGCTCTCGGTCTTCCGGGCCATTTTCGTTCCTACCCTCACCTATGGTCATGAAGGATGGGTCATGACCGAAAGAACGAGATCGCGGATACAAGCGGCCGAGATGGGTTTTCTCCGCAGGGTGGCTGGTGTCTCCCTTAGGGATAAGGTGAGAAGTTCGGTCATCAGGGAGGGACTCGGAGTTGAGCCGCTCCTCCTTCGCGTCGAAAGGAGCCAGTTGAGGTGGTTCGGGCACCTAGTTAGGATGCCACCTGGGCGCCTCCCTAGGGAGGTGTTCCAGGCACGTCCAGCTGGGAAGAGACCAAGGGGTAGACCTAGGACCAGGTGGAGGGATTATATCTCTTCGCTGGCCTGGGAGCGCCTTGGGATCCCCCAGTCAGAGCTGGTTGATGTCGCCAGGGAAAAGAAAGTTTGGGGCTCTCTGCTGGAACTGCTACCCCCGCGACCCGACCACGGATAAGCGGGAGAAGATGGATGGATGGATGGATGGATGGTATAGTGATGACGTATTTAGGCCAGAACCAGACATTAGCATTGCAAGGGGCCCTTGAACAAAAAAGCAATGGGATTTCGCCATTGGAATTTAGTATATTGCAAAAATTAAGCTCTGTAGCCAACACACGTTTATGATACCTTACATGTTTTATTTAGCTCAATAATCTCCACATAATAACACCACTTTGTGATTTTTGAAGAGCAAATAAGATTAGCAGAAATAAAAAGCTAACGTAAGGCTGTAAACAAACTACATTATGGACGCATCACTAGGGTTGGGTACAGAGAACCGATTCCAACGGCATCATTTAGAAATGTGAATTTCGGTTCCGCTTTTCGATGCCTGAGGAAATATTTCTCGCCGCTCTCCGTAGCCTATTGTATGACTGCGGCGGGGCGGGAAATGTAGCGTTGTACCTACACTTCCTACAGCGTAACCTGAGACCAGGGCCGGCCCGTCGCACTGGCGTTATAGATGTTCGCCTCGGGCGCCAGATCTGTGGAGGCGCTGCGCTGACAGCTCTGGGAGGGAAACAAATGTTTTGACCGTTGGTGCTCATCCTAATTTTCGGCCTTGATGTAACAACATTCATAATTAAGTAAATGTAACACCCTTTTCATCCCGGTTACACTTTTCATTTGCCCTTTACGATGGGTGCTGTAAGTGATGAAAATGGGGATGTTGGCTTATCTGGCGCCCGCAGCTCACAGCCAAAGTGCGAGCGAGCGAGGGAGGGCGCTGTTGTTATTAGCATCTGGTGCTAGCTGCACTAACGGAAGAAGAAGATGTTTCTACAATGATGTGGAGGGAGAGTCCTCTCCAGTCAGACTGAGTGGCTAATAACTACAGCTCAGTGAGGTAAAGGACTGAGTGTTTAGATAGTTCACTTTAGTCTAAGTTATCTCAGTGGGTCTCAAACGTTTTGTTCACAATTTATGTAAACACGTATTTCCAAGGCACTCCTTTATAATTATTGGGATAAACAGGTTTGAAATCATTCCAATGTATACTATAGGACAGTAAACCAGACATATCGTTTTAAACTGGAGAGATACAAAAATATCCATAAATAAAATAGTAAAATAAGATCTGAATGAACAACAAAAATAAAATACGTTACATGTATTTGTTATTGGCTATGGTAGGTTATTGGTTATGCTCACATACTTATTTGATTATTCAAATGTAAACCGATCTTTTTCATATGGGTGTTTAGAATTATACCCCCTAGATCTAGTCTCTAGTCATTCGGCTCCTGGACATTAACTTATCACTGGGACAGTTAATCTTCGTAAATAGACGGAGGGTTTCAGCCATATTTCAACATTTTTACGACGACCTCAGTCTTACAGTAGCGTGGCCTAGCAACAGCTAAAGCCTGGTAGGCTACTGCATGCTATTTAGCTTAAGCTAGTTGGCAGCAAAATGCCTCCGTTCTCTACAGATGACTTCCACAAACTTATACAGATAGCTGTGTTGGAAATGAAAATGCAACGGTTGGAAGTTAACGTGAAAGTGAATGGACTATGTCATGGGAATGACACCACTTTACCAGTGTTGCAAAATAATGGAGAAGGGTATGCTAACTCACAGCTAGTTAGCAGCTACAAGGATTCCAAGGAACAGGAGGGCTGTGTACCGGGTAATAAACCTAAAAGTGGTAGTCCTCCCTGGAACTCTCTGGGTGCAAAGCCTAAGAGTAAATCATTTCCATGGGATTTGGGAGGACGGATAACAGGCAGAGCCCAGCGCTCTGAAATCTGTGATGCGACCGGCTGGCCTGCATTGTTATCACCCAGGAAGAGCGCCTCTTCAACCCCTATTCATACTAGGAAACAGCAGTGGACAGCTGCTAAAGGGAGAATTACAAACAATCCTCCTAAACCACAAAGTGTGCCAATCCAGAACAGATACGCTCCGCTGACCGAGAACCGGAGATCTGATGACCTGGATAACCTGTCCTCTTCACACAGCAGGGTAAGGACCAATAGCTACTCCAAAAGTAAAAGGCTAGAGGGAAAGCTAACGACTGGGCCTGAAACTCTGATTGTGGGTGACTCTGCTGTAAGAGATGTAAAAGGTCTGTGTAATAAGAACAACACCAAAGTACTCTGTTTTCCCAAGGATGTGGTCTCTGACTTGGCTGAGAAGATCCTGCATATTGGGGCTGAACATCCGACTGTGAAGAATATGGTACTGCACATTGAAACAACAGTCAGAAGTGCTGAAAGAAGACTTTAAATGTTTGTTGGAAACTGCCAGCTCTCTAAATGCAGAGGTGTTCATCAGTGGCCCTCTACCGCCAGTCAGAAGAGGAGTGGAGAGATTCAGCAGATTGTTTGCACTGAACACCTGGCTTTCAACTGTCTGTACTGACCATTCTGTTCATTTTATTGACAATTTTAACTTTTTCTGGGACCGCAGACATCTTTTCAAGGCAAATAGAGTTTGCCTGAACAAGTCAGGAGTGAAATTGTTTATCTCTAACATATTCAACTGCCTGCGTTATCAATCTGTTCCCTCTGCCAAGGACAAGCGGCAAGAGGAATCAAAACAGGAGAAAGACACAACACCTCGCGCAGAAAACCCTGAAGAATTATCACTGCACCCGCCTGAGGAATGTTCTGATTATGGGAGACACATGGAGGAGTCTCCACTGCCCGTCACACCCCCCCCCTCAACTCTTTCCAGGACATGCCGGGGCCCTGCCTGCCTATAGCTTTGCCGATATCTGTGTTGATAGGTAATAGATTAAGAGCGGTGAATCATCTTAGATACAGGAAGCGCTCAAACGTTTGTGTGAGTTTATCTAATTTAGCAGTGATTCCATGTCAGCCACAGCTTGTTACAAAAAACATGACTGATAGTGTATTTAACAAACTTAAACTAGCTTTATTAAATGTCAGATCTTTGGCAGGAAAAACATTTTTAATCAATGATTTTATCACTGAGCACAATCTCGATTTTATGTTTTTAACAGAAACTCGGATTGAACAAAATAACAGTGCAGCTGTTCTTATCGAATCAACCCCTCCGAACTTTAGTTTTATGAGTCAGGAAAGAATGCATAAGAAAGGGGGTGGAGTTGCTATTCTGTTCAATGATTCCTTTCAATGCAGGAAGACATCGTATGGAAACTTTGATTCTTTTGAATATGTGGCCCTTCGGCTGAAATGCTCCTCTCGAGCTCTGTTCCTAAATATCTATAGACCACCCAAATACTGTGCAAGCTTTTTTGACGACTTTACTGAACTGCTGTCTATAGTGTGTATTGACTTTGACCGTCTAGTCATTGTTGGTGATTTTAACATCCATGTTGACAACCCCCAGGACAGAGGGGCTAAAGAACTGTTTTGTGTTCTTGATAGCGATGGACTGACTCAGCATGTGACGGAGCCCACGCACAATAAGGGGCACACTCTGGACTTCATTATCTCAAAGGGTCTGAATATCTCTAAGGTTGTGGTGACTGATGTTGCACTCTCTGACCATTCCTGTGTTTTCTTTGAGAGCTCTATTTCTGTTCACAAAAATGTTCAAAAAGAGGTAACCACAAAGCGATATTTAACTGAAAATACTAGGGAAATGTTTACTCAGAATTTTTCTTCCACACTTGCCCCTGCTAACATCTCAGTAAATGAGCTAGTAGATCATTTTCATTCAAAAATTAAAAATGTTATAGATGCCATTGCTCCAACTAAGGTAAAGAAAGTGTCCGGCAAGAAAATATCTCCATGGAGAAAGGCCATGACCGTGAAAACAGAAAAAAGAGAATGTCGAAAAGCTGAACGCAGGTGGCGAAAAACAAATCTCCAGGTTCACTTTGAAATCTATAAAGAGAGACTTGGCCTTTATAATTTGGAATTGAAAAACGCACGGCAATGATTTTGCCTCCTTTTTCACTGACAAAATTCAGAAAATCAGACAAGCAGTCAGTGCCTCTGCATCAGCAAATGTGTTGTCTCTGTGTCCACTTAACATCAATTCAAACACCATGACACAATTCCATCAGATTAATGATAAAAACCTAGAGGACATTATACAACTTCTGAAATCCTCCTCCTGCTGCCTTGATATTATTCCAACAGGATTTTTTAAAGATGTTTTGCCTTGCATGGCCTCAGATCTACTTCATATAGTAAACAAATCTCTTCACTCAGGTATTTTTCCACAGGCCCTGAAAACTGCAGTCATTAAACCGCTCTTAAAAAAGAATAATCTAGATGCTTCAGTAATGAACAATTACAGGCCCATATCAAACCTCCCATTTCTAGGTAAAATCATTGAAAAAGTTGTTTTTCAACAGTTGAGTAATTTCTTGCATTTAAATAACTGTTTCGATGTGTTCCAGTCAGGCTTTCGTCCAAACCACAGCACTGAGACTGCTCTTGTAAAGGTCTTTAATGACATCCACTTAAACACAGACAGTGGCAGAACTTCAGTGTTAGTATTATTAGATCTCAGTGCTGCGTTTGACACTGTTGACCACAGCATATTACTAGACCGACTGGAAAACTGGGTGGGACTTTCTAAAACAGTTCTAAATTGGTTTGAATCCTACTTAAAGGACAGAAACAACTTTGTTTCTATAGGCAAATACACATCTGAGTTGACAAATATGACATGTGGGGTTCCTCAAGGCTCCATCTTGGGGCCTCTTCTCTTTAACATCTACATGCTACCACTGGCTCAGATAATTAAAAACAACAAAATAAGTTACCATAGCTATGCAGATGACACACAAATGTACGTAACAATTTCACCAGGAGACTATGCGCCAATTCAAACACTGAGTAAGTGCATTGAACAAATCAATGACTGGATGTGTCAGAACTTTCTCCAATTAAACAAAGATAAAACTGAGGTAATGGTTTTTGGAGCCAAGTCAGAACGTATAAAAGTTAGCGCTGAGCTTCAGTCTGCAATGTTCAAAACAACAGATAAAGCCAGAAATCTAGGTGTAGTCATGGACTCTGACCTGAGTTTCAACAGTCACATTAAAACAGTTACTAAATCAGCCTACTATCACCTAAAGAATATATCTAGGATTAAAAGACTAATGTCACAGCAGGATTTGGAAAAACTTGTCCATGCTTTTATCTTCAGTAGACTCGACTACTGTAATGGTGTCTTCACAGGTCTCACTAAAAAATCTATTAGGAAGCTGCAGCTGATTCAGAACGCCGCTGCTCGAGTCCTCACTAACACTAAGAAAGTGGATCACATCACTCCTGTTCTGAAGTCTTTACACTGGCTTCCTGTGTGTCAAAGAATAGATTTCAAAATACTGCTGCTGGTTTATAAAGCACTGAATGGTTTAGGCCCAAAATACATTTCTGACCTCCTGCTAAATGATGAACCATCCAGATCTCTCAGGTCTTCAGGGACTGGTCAGCTTTCTGTCCCCAGAGTCAGAACTAAACATGGAGAAGCAGCGTTCAGTTATTATGCTCCAAATATCTGGAACAAACTCCCAGAAACCTGCAGGTCCGCTGCAACTCTGACTACTTTTAAATCCAGGCTGAAGACTTTTCTTTTTGTCGCTGCTTTTAATTGAACTATTCATATCTTAGACTGCACTGTAACTTTTATCCATGTACTTTTTTCTTTTAATGTTTAATTGACTGCACTGTAACTTTTATCCATGTATTTTTTCTTTTAATGTTTAATTGAACTATTCATATCTTAGACTGCACTGTAACTTTTATCCATGTCTTTTTTCTTTTAATGTTTAATTGAACTATTCATATCTTAGACTGCACTGTAACTGTTATCCATGTACTTTTTCTTTTAATTGAACTATTCATATCTTAGACTGCACTGTAACTTTTATCCATGTATTTTTTCTTTTAATGTTTATTTTATTAGCTTTTCTTTTTAATGACTGATTTTAAATGCCTTTTTCTTAATGTCGTTCATTTTTTGTAAAGCACTTTGCATTGCCTTGTGTTGAAAAGTGCTATATAAATAAACTTGCCTTGACTTGCCTTGCCTTAAAGTGCACCAGATTGAAGCATTTTACTTCAAAATGTTCAAACATTTCTTCCAGGTATGCCTGAGAAGGCAGATATGCTTGTTTTTCTCAACAAGAACTGTTCTTTAAATGGGGGGGAGGTTTCCTTTAAAAGTTGCACTGTTGTAGCTTCAGTGGTTCTCAGGTTACAGTTACATAGCAGTGAATATAAACAAACTGATTAATGTGAATATTACTGTAAACTAACCTGTGTAAAAGTTTCTCGAATAAATGTAATTTTTTTTGGTGGAAGAAGCATGTATCATTTTTTTACCCTGCCCCTCAAATAATCGGAATTGAGAACCGTTAAGAACCGGAATCGAAAAGTAGAATCGGAATCAGAATCGTGGAAATTCAAACGATACCCAACCCTACGCATCACTGTGTTTGACATTATGCATTTAGTAGTTTATTAAGTCACTTGTTAGAAACCCCCATGTTTATGACACATAGCTTCTGACATTCACGAGTGGAGTATTACTGTATGTCATAGAACAACACTTGAACATTTCATCAGCCTGTGATAACCACAGAAAATGCATTCAGGGAGTGGATTTATTTGTGGGCATCAAGTTGTTTCTGCCCTGTGTTTACCTGTTAAGCCCCGAGCCTGTTTTTCAGGTCTCAGGCTCAAAAATGACATGCCCAGAACACATGACTATATCTTCACTTCTAAAAGGGGTAAATTAATCATCTTTTTTCTCAAAGCAATGATAAACCTGTGAGTTGGATGTAGAAAAGTCAGAATCAATACAGATTTTTTTTTATTTTAAGTAAATTCAGATTGAACATGGTAAAAAAATTCTGTGCGTCCAAAAGAAAAACATTACTTATAGTGAAAAGCACCCTTGGATGATGGGATAGTAGACTAAAAGCTTTAGGAATCCAAAGTACAACATATAATAAGTACCCTGTATCAAGATTGATGCAAAACAAGTGACATTTGACCTTTTTAGAGATTTAGAAAATAAAACCCACTTCTGGGGTCATTTGGGTGGATTTTCAATATCTATGGCCCCCCTCGGTCGATTTTGATGATTGACACCTCTTGTTAACCGTTAGAGCCAATAGAATCGAGGGGAGGTTCCTAAAATCCATCTAAACATTACCCATTGGTGAATAGAGTGATGCGTAGTGTGACGACCCCTCCACATCACGTGGGGTGCCGTGTGTTTGTGTGTGTGTGTGGTTTTGTTCAGGTTGTTTCAGGTGCTGATGAGCTGCACCTGTGGGCGGATGCCTATCGGATGAGCTACACCTGGTGGAGCGGGCTAAAGGAGGAGCCCAGCCGGTTGCGTCGCTCTCACTCCTCTGGGCACTTTCTCGGTGCCAGCCTCTGTCATTATATTGTTTATAAGAGAATAAACACTGGTTAGTTTCTTATCCTTCGTCTCGCCTCCCTGCTTTTTGTTGCAGCCCAGGAGCCGGGTTGTAACAGATGGGGGCTCGTTGCTTTGGACCTGGGAAGCGTGTGCAACTGGATGTCCGTTGTGGGGATGGTTTTTGCGCAGCTGCTGTTGTCGCTGGGTGTGGCTGGTTGTTTTGGGAGTAGCGTTGCGGGGGTGAGTGTTTCGCAGTTCTAGTACACGGAGAGTGTATGGCAGTAAGTACGAGCACAGATCATTAGTTACCGTGGTATCTGTCCCTGTTAGGTCTAGTACGGTCTTCCTTGGAGGTCGTAGGGGGGGCTGTTAGTGCGGTGTGAAAGTGGTTAGAGCTATTAGCTCGGGAGCACGCCGAGGCTGCGGGTGGAGCTGCCGGTTTGCTGGTCGCTTCGCCGAGCTTACGGTATTAAGTGCATAAGTACCCACCATAACTAGCACCTGAAGACTAGCGGGGAGTTAGCTAGTTTCTGTAGGCAGTTAGAGGGACGGGCCACGGTAGCGTTTAGGCTGTGTAGTAGCGTGAGCGTGCACTCAGTGTTGCCATGATGGAGAGTGTGGAGGACTTTGTGAGAGCGCCTACAGAGGAGCTACTGGAGGGCTTCTCACGTGAGCAGCTGATCGGTGTTGCTGAACATTTCCGCTTGGATGTTGGGGATAAGAGGATGAAGGAAAACATAAGAGGGATTGTTAGAGCAAATCTGTTCGAGTTGGGTGTTTTCAAAGGGGGAAAATATACTGTTGATCCTAGCAGAGACAGTGGCAGTACGTCTGGCTGCCGTGATACAGACCTGACTTTTGAGCAGAGAAAGGAGCTGTTGCAGGTAGAAATTAAAAGGCTTGAGTTAGAGGAGCGGAGGTTGGGTTTATGCCTCAATTTAATGAACGAGATCCAGATACATTTTTCTCCTTGTTTGAGCGTGTTGCTGAGAGCAGAGAGTGGTCAGAGGCACCTTATTGCTGCAGTGTGTGCTAACAGGTAGGGCACAGGAAGCTTATTCTGCTTTAACGGTGGCGGACAGCAAAGTGTATCTGAGGGTTAAAACTGCGGTGTTGAAGGCTTACGAGTTGGTCCCTGAGGCTTATCGACAGAGGTTTCGGTCCTGGGAGATGTCTGACAAGCAGACACATGTTGAGTTTGCCAGGGATCTGGTTACCTCTTTCGGTAGGTGGTGTAACTCCTTGAAAGTGGATACGTATGTCGCATTATGTGAGTTGATGGTGTTGGAGCAATTTTAAAATTCTGTGCCCAGCCACATTGCGGTTTACATCAGCGAGCGTAAAGTGACAACTGCTGCAGAGGCTGCTGCTCTGGCAGATGATTATGTGCTAACGCACAGGGGCGGTCGGAACTTCAGGGTCCAGGATGGAGCTGGTATGTATCGTGCAGGGAGATGGGAAGAGAAAGCTAATCCGCACTGGGTTGAGCGTGAGATGCGAGGTCAGCCACAGGGTGATTCAGAAATCTGTCATTTCTGCAGGGAGAGAGGGCACTGGAAGGCTGACTGTCCGAAAGCTAAGGCTAAAAGGGGGAACTGTGCAGGCCAGTTCAACTCTGCTGCTTGTGCTGTGTCTGTGGTGCCGTTACCTGTCATCTCTCCCTGTCAGCAGATTAATGAGCCATGCGGGTGGAAGGACCCACTGTTTTCTGCATTTGTGTCAACCGGATACGTGTCATTGGTGGGAAGTGATATCAGCGTGCCGGTAAAGATTTTGAGAGACACTGCATCGTATGATTCCTACATTCTGAGCTCTGTGTTACCGTTTTTGGACAAATCTGGAACTGGGGATTTTGTCCGGATGCGAGAGATGGGAATGAGTGTTGTGCCTGTTCCACTGCATTCTGTTGTGCTTAACTCTGGTCTGGTGCAGGGTGAGGTCGCCATGGGGGTCCGTCCTGTAATGCCTATCGGTGGTGTGGATGTTATCCTGGGTAACGGCCTGGCTGGCAGCCGTGTGTGGGCTGAGGGTCCACCGCCTACCATGCAGTCATCTTCACCCACTGTGATCGTTAAGGCAGAGGAGAATGCCAAGTGCTCTCCTGGAGTGTTTGTGGCTTGTTCTGGGATACGGGCTGTGAGCCGTGCACAGGAGGAATCTGAGCAGGGTGAAGAGGTCAGTGAGATAGATTCTGTGGTTATTCCTAACTTGTTGTTATCGGCATCCCGCAGTGAGTTGGTGATAGAGCAGAAAGCGGATGTCTCCCTCAGTCCGTTTTTTGAGGCGGTTCTGTCACCAGGGGTTGTCAGCTGCAAGGGGGATTGCTGGTCAGAAAGTGGTGGGCACGTGGGAAAGGCTTTATTGGTGGGCCAGGGTATCAGATTGTGGTTCCTGTCAGGTTTCGCGGGGAGGTCCTCAGAAAAGCGCATGGGCAGTCGGGACATCTGGGTGTCCGTAGAACATGTGGTTACCTGTTGCAGTATTTATTTTGGCCTGGTTTGAGGAGAGATGTGTCTCGGCATGTTAGATCATGTCATGCGTGTCAGACGGGTGGGCCAGGTCTTAGGTTTGTTGCCGGGGGCTAGGTTGCGGTCTCTGGAGGGACATTCCGGGTTCTTCCAGGTGCTTGGTCAAGGGACTGGCCAGAGTGGTCTTCTGTCCACGCCAAAATATCGGAGAAGAGCTCCTAGCTATTTAGGTAGTTAACGGTGTTCTAGTGGAACTCCTTTCTTATGGGGGGGAGTGTGACGACCCCTCCACATCACGTGGGGTGCCGTGTGTTTGTGTGTGGTTTTGTTCAGGTTGTTTCAGGTGCTGATGAGCCGCACGCCTATCGGATGAGCTACACCTGGTGGAGCGGGATAAAGGAGGAGCCCAGCCGGTTGCGTCGTTCTCACTCCTCTGGGCACTTTCTCGGTGCCAGCCTCGGGGACCTGTGGCTGGTTCTGTCATTATATTGTTTATAAGAGAATAAACACTGGTTATTTTCTTACCCTTCGTCTCGCCTCCCTGCTTTTTGTTGCAGCCCAGGAGCCGGGTTGTAACAGTAACCGGAAGCTGTCATACACTCTCGTAGCAGCTAATATGAAATCTCCGTTATTGACATAAATATGAAGATGGATTATCAGTAATCATTTCAAAGTGACAGACACATTCAATTAACCTTGAGCAGCGTTTTATGTGTTTCAATGCCATTGTACACAACTTTTGATCAGAAAACAGCAACGTTAAGTCTTATTTTCCGTTTTGGTCTCGTAAAGCTACGTTGTGTGTTGCCTGGGTTTGCTTCCCCTGCCGCAAGTGTTGGTCGCTCAGTGATGATACTTATACCCCTAGAATCTGTGGAATCTCAGCTTGCTAGCTGATAACTTGTTTGTGCAGATCCGATAAGTAATAAGGTATCTCTACCTTGTGTTCTGTGCTAAGTGCGTTAGCATTTTTTCGCTCAGGGCTAATTCAGAGGCTTGCTATGACCCTTGTGTTTCGTTTAGCTAAAAATGGTTAATATTGTTTGATAGCTGAGTAGTGCAGATATCACTGTAAAATCAATCAACAGTAAGAGGAATACTTACTTCCGGGTGTACAATTCTCCGTTATCCAATGGGAATGGACGCTCACATTGCCTTTAAGGGCAGCCGACACAAACGAATGCCGTGCTTCCATGAGCGTCAAATCCCGCCGCAGATGGGAATACATTGCAATCAGTTGAAAGCCATTTGCGTCCCTTTATGACGCTGAAGGAGCCTAGGAGCGTCACAACTGCACGCCACGGACACTGACCAAACGTCGCTCCTGGACGCTTAGGGAGTGAGAGTGTGTTGGTTTTTGCTGATGGGAACTAACGGCTCGACTGTGACGTCAGAGTCTAATCCCGCCTGCTCCAAATAAGGGCAAAGAGGCGGAGCCGAGGCGGGACCTGCTGCCTCCGAACTGGAAGTAAACAGAGCTAGCTCAGGCTAAGAAGCTAAGCTAACATGAAATACATGCATACCAAGTTACTGCTAACAGTGTAGTTCCCCTATATAAACGTTACATTCATAATCAAATGAGACAATCTGCAAGAGAATTAGCTATATTTTGTTATTCTTAATGCTTGTCATTCACACGTTGAGAAAAGACGGACTCCACCGCCCGGACCTAACGGAGCCGCAGTGGGCTAGCTCCGGGACGCTGGCTGGAGCTAGCCCCCGGCGGCCACCACTGGGATAATTGGGTCCCCTATTAACATTTGCTCCCGTTTAGCATTATGGGCGTCATAGCCATAGACTATAAAAGTCTTACCCAAGGCTGAATCATAAACTAAAATGTATATGTATGTATAAAGGGTTACGTCCTTAGCTGGCTAATAAGTAGCAAGCTAAGCTACCAAGCACACAAACACCTGCGAACGGGGTTAACATGTATAATATTATCATTTTAGACTTCTTGGAAGTTCTGTTAGTACATTCAAGCGCACAGCACATTTTAATTGTCTGGTATTTGTAACAATATTCCCTAAAAGGCACAATCACCACGAACACGGCTAAAGGGTCAAGTACAGTAACTACAACTAACTAACGTTGTAGCCTAGCAGAGTGGACAAGTTGCTGTTAGCTGACAGTGAGGCATGTACATGTCCATCAAAGTGACCACGCCCTAATTTATGCAAAAGCTTTAAGGCTTAATATTAATTAAACAGGTGAGTTGAGAACAAATTCACCCCCCCAATCCATATTCATGAAGGGGGGATCTAACTATACAGAGAATATGGTTTTTTGAACCACGATGTAAACATGTTTATTTCTGCTGTAAAGTTGGGCATTTTAACAGTTGGTCTATGGAAATCGCTCCCTTCTGCAGCCTGCTCCTACTGGCCACTAGATGAACTGCAGTTTGAGACACTTCCGTATTAGCGTCCCGGCTCTTCCCCAGAGTTTGCCGCTTGGGTAGCAGCCTTGCTCTTGTTGTTGGGCCTGGTGAAAATGGACTGCTGTGCATTTAGCTGTCCTTTCAGGCCCCTCCCCTTTTGGGAGCGTAGGGCAGAATTAGGAGGGAATTCCGTCTCGTAGCGTTTGTGTACTGTTTTGAAATGCCGCTCCTAAATTCCCCTTCTTCGATAAAGCCACGCTCGCATTGCAGATGAGACCGATGGACTTTGAATTGGAATAGATACAAAAATAATCATCCTCCCACTCGGAGTGAAAATTATATATGTTTTGCTTCTGCCATAATTGCGGTCTTGTGTGTGTTGCGGAAGTTTATGAAGAGTATTATGCAGAAGATGTGATGCAGCATATTTTTGGTATATTCATTTTAATCTCACCAATATATAGGAGGTGTATTGCATCATGTTATCCCTAAATATATGTGTGGGTATATACATTCCTGTGTATTAATAGTTGAAGGAACAAAATACATTGTTCCTCTTAAATATAGAGGTTTTTTATAGATTCCTGAAACAATGTTCCCTTTTTCTTTAAAGTAGATTAGCGCAATAGTCTTTTTCTTTCACTTTTACCCTTTTCATCAAAAGGGTGCTTTAGGCTATTTTTGAGGGGTAAAATGCAGAATTACTTGTGAGTTCTGTTTTGAGTGAAAAGATTACCCTTTTGAGTGTTTTTCTTGGTTAACCATTAGATATAGTGGCTAAATTCGTTCTAAGTTAATTATGCGCATCCTGCAGGCCTTGAGAATTTAGTCACACAGTTAAGAGAGACAATGGTCCTTTTAGACTAAGGGTGAGCTTACTTCGGGTGAATAAAAGTTCAGAGATGATTGGGGGGGGTATGAAGACAGTTAGGCGTTGTTGGTGAGCTAGTTCTGAGGATGTCATGGGATAGTGACTGTTTTATTCCTAACAAGTATGGCTTTCATAAAGAAACACATGACTTGGGTGATAAGATGTGTTTTGTTGTAAAATGGGCCCGTTTGGTTTTCTGCTGGCCAGCGCTGGGTCATTGTGACAAAGCATATTTTGCGTCTGCCAATGAGAGGACCTGAAAAGATGACCAGCTGACCTCACCCCTTCCTTCTGTCTTCTGATATATGTTCTGTCGATTCCTGAGTTCGGCCTCTCTTCACATGCTGTCAGGACAGAAGGATCTCCGCAGCACGCGAACAGGGCAGAAGTGGGCCGGCTACTTCTTAAAACATTACAATATGATTTTAGTATATTGTATTATATGGTATTGTAATGTATTATAGTGCATTGCATTATTACCTTTGATAATTAAAACAGATTGTTTAAACTGGTATCTGGGTGTTCTCTGTCTGATTTCCTTCCTGTTATGATTTTAAGCAGGACTCGTCAAAACGACACGCGGAGCCGAGTGGGGTTGTAAAAACCTCAAAACTCCAACAGTGTGCGGACTGTCACTCCTGTTGACACGGACAACGTCAGCAAACTAGTGCTCACCAGCCACGCCCCGACAATCACAAAGCTTTGATGCATTCAAGTGCATTATTCTGGCACAGGAAGATTATGTTATAGGACATTAACGATAAAACAGATTATTGTTGTTCTATTTTTAGACACATCTCGCGATCGACTGGGAATCTCTCCGCGATCGACCGGTTGGGCACCCCTGCACTAGACACTCTGTTACAGGTAAATGCTACATTTAAATACTAATTAACTACAAATATTTCAACTGTTAAATTACATTAGCTTTACATAGTAGTGGAACTCAGTAGAATACAAGCAATCAAAATGTTAAACATCTGAAACCTGACATGGATATACAAGTAGAAACACTTTTTTAGAAAAAGGTTTGGAACCACTTGCTTGGTTAAAGTCCAACGCATTTTATTTCTTAACATTGTGATATGATTTTAAATGTAATATATTTATCTTAACACTAGAACCGCCAACGGGTACATTTTTACCCGCAGCTGTTTCTTGATTGTATGCAACTTTTTTTCAATAAAATATTCAAGTCTTCCAGTCTGTGACTTTTCCTAAAGGGTCTTATGTAGCTAGTGTTCATTTCGTTGACTAAAACTATAACGTAATATGTTCGTCAACTACCTTTTTTTCCATGACTAAAACGAGACGATGACGAGACGGCACCGACGGCAGTAAACAATAACTAACGAAATCAACATGCAATATCGTTGACGAAACGAAAATGTAGTTTACTAAATAAAAACTATGCCAAAATCTCTTTACTTTCGTTGACGAAATATTATCAAAGATAACGTTACATCTCTGATAGTCAGTTTTTCTCCCAGCAGTTCCATTTCCGGTGCTGCGGCTGGGCAGCAGCTGTGTTTCTGTGCTGCGCATAGTAGACTAAAATAATCAGTTTTCTTTTACTAAAATGCTCAGACTTTTAGTCGACTAAAACGGAAATTGAACACAGGACTAAGACTAAAACTAAATAAAAAAATAGCTGAAGAAATTAACACTATATGTAGCACCCTCTGTTGTTAAAAATTGTCAATATTAAGTCAGATAATGGCCATTTATACCCATTAGCGCCAGCCGGTAATATTTACCTTATAGAAAATGCAGTGATTCTCACGCTATTGATCTCACGCGTAAACATAAACATTACGTGTTGCTATAGCAACGAGAGAGAGAGAGACTTTTAGCGATATTTTATACTTCATGCTATCTTCACACTAGATATCATAAGAAAGCTGAGAGTCCACAGATTCTATTGGTATACGTTTCATCTTGTGCGATCCAAACTCACTGTTAACCCTGTGTTCTAGTATGATAAATAAGAGAACATTGTACCTTGAAAATCAATGCATTCTAATAGCGGTTGCATTTTATCCCTGGCGGTTCTAGTGTTAAGTTAAGAGTCTTACCACTGACGTCAAAGCAGATTGCATTGAAGTGTTTTTCACAACCACCAGCATCCCATAGTTCATCAACAGAGCTGTTCAGTGTGCAGTGTCCTCGTCGGTCAGAGTTGCTTGTCTGCGCAAAATGGTTGAAGCTTGTGTTTGACAGTGACCAACTCCAGGTGTCCCGGTCATCGTACAGCCCTATCCAGGCTTTCTGAAAGCGATTGTAATCACAGTATTAATAATTACACTATAATGTAACTTTTAAAGCAGTTCAAGCAGATGTAAGTCTGTTACATATTTGTCTAATCCTCTTAAACTTTATTACAGGATTTTATAATTGCTTTACTTTCACAACCAATTTCAATTTGAAAAACTAACAGGACAGGTGCACATTTTTCCCATATGAATATTGAAACAGGTAAGAGTTCCACATTCCTTGTTCTGTGTAAAAGTTTATACAAACATTTATTTTAAGTACATTCAAGACTTCATTTTCCATGCTTTCAGTCTTTCTTCAAAATGCTCTCCGTTTGTTATTGTTACTCCACTGTAGCTGAAAAAGTGTCTGATGAAACACAATAAGGGAGTTTTATACTAAAACACTGGTACCTCTTTTCAATAAGACTACCCTTATAAACAGGGGTGCACATAACTTTTTTGCCCTGGTTCTCAAAGGAGCACCTGGAGATGTTGCTTGGTGCTCATCCTTAAAATGAAATAAACCGTAACTTTTGAGGGGGTCTTGACTTTATTTGCCAGACACACGGCACTGAACACACATGCAGAGGTGAACACAGAACACACATGCAGAGGTGAACACAAGACAACATTGGCACGAGCAGTAATCCTACAAGCTGTCATCACTACCCTCCTGACTGTTCTCCTCACTGTCTTCCTCTCTGTTCTCCTCACTGTCTTCCTCTCTGTCTTCCTCTCTGTCAGACATGGTAGCTGATGATGTAGGCCTACTTCTTTCTCTCTGGTTGAGTCTGCGATTAGCTGCCTGCATCCACAAGTCAACAGCTGGTTTTGGGTCGAAAGTCTCTGTTGTCATCTTAGACAAGTGGATGTAATCAAATAAGTATGTGAACATAACCAATAACCTACCATAGCCAATAACAAATGAATGTAACTTATTTTATTTGTTCATTCATATCTTATTTTGCATTTTTTTTAATCTCTCCAGTTTTAAAGGATATTTTTGGTTACTGTCCTATAGTATACATTGGAATGATTTCAAACCTGTTTATCCCAATAATTATAAAGGAGTGCCTTGGAAATATGTGTTTACATAAATTGTGACCAAATCGTTTGAACTTAAACTAAAGTTAACTATCTAAACACTCAAGATTACTTTACCTCACTGAGCTGTATTATCAGCCTCTCAGTCTGACTGGAGAGGACTCTCCCTCCACATTATTGTAGAAACATCTTCTTATATCCGTTAAAGCAGCTAGCACCAGATTCTAATAACAACAGCGCCGGTACCGGTGCACCCTCCCTCTCTCCCACGCTCACTCGCACTTTAGCTGTGAGCTGCGGGCGCCAGATAAGCCAACATCCCCCATTTTCATCACATTTACAGCGCCCATTGTACAGGGCGAATGAAACGTGTAACCGGGGTGAAAAGGGTGTACATTTACTTAATTATGAATATTGTTACATCAAGGCCGAAAATTAGGATGAGCACCAACGGTCAAAAATGTTTTTTTCCCTCCCAGAACTGCCAGCGCAGCGCCTCCACAGACCTGGCGCCCTAGGCGAACATCTATAACGCCAGTGCTACGGGCCGACCCTGAGTTCATATGCAACTCGCAAATATCTTTCTCTCTCTCTCTCTCTCAATGTTGGTACGCAAATGCACCTTTTTTCAAATGACCCGGTGCTCTTTTTTGGGCGGAGGTGCGCATTCGCACCAGTTATGTGCAGCCCTGCTTATAAAGGATTTAAGGTTGTGAATTAGTTTGTAAACACTTTATTAATCATTAAGAACCATTTATAAACCAGTTCTAACATTACATTACATGTTAGACGCTTTTATCCAAAGCGACTTACATACTGTGGGCAATCCCCACAGGAGCACTTTGGGGTGACGTGTCTCAGGGACACAACAACATGCTGACTGCAGTGGGGTTCGAACCTGTGCTCCCCTGATACGAACACAAAAGCACTAAGCCACTGCGCCACACGCCTCCCTAACATAGTTTTCATACATCAACACAGGCTCACTACTTAGCAAGATGACTAAGCCTTATATTGGCTACTTAGCGAGAATCAACTCAGTGAACAACAGATACCAAGGATGCTGGCTGATGAAGAAGACGAAGTAAGCTAGGTAGCCAATATCAGACTTAGCAGTACAGATAAATGTGGGCTCACTATTTGGAGCAACCGGTCACAGTCGCCCTGTTTATCTCATGTCTTATAAAGTTTTCACAACCTAATTAATAAATGAATTAAACTATTCGTAAACCCTTTATAAGGGTAGTCTTATTGTAAAGTGGTACCAAAACACGTTATACTTTACTCTACTGCACTTGATGGACATTTTTCAACTTTTTACACCACTACAGTTTAGTTGCAAGTTACTATGTAGGGGGGTCACATTTTATAACGTTCAAACCTGTCACCAGCATAAAAGTTAGAAAATTGCTTTGAATTAAAACAAACAAGTAAACTCACTATCCATTTTCTTACCGATGTATTTGAACCAAAACTGTCTTTCAGGAGCTTCACAAGCTCCATGCTGTGTACAGTGGCCAGGTCTGTGTATTTCTCTCTGCAGTAACTTTGTGCTTCGGTCATGTTCTTCATTTCATCAACAAAATAGTACTGACAGTCAACAAATGATGAGACAGCACTCAGCCCTGTAGAGACACAGATAAACATTTATTCAGGCTATAATCTGACTAATTACATTTGTGTGCTGGGATGTTTAAACATTTAAAAACAGAAATCTTTACTTTTAACTGCAATTAATTTAGTTCTTTTTTAAGAGATTACCTTCAAAACATGTGGACAAATGTACAGCCTACAATGCAATTAATTATTCAATTTATCAAGAATCCGAGATGTCCTCTATAGTTAATATTTTCATGTGCCTCAGAGTTTTTGAAAATAATCAATATATAAACAAAAATATATCTCATCATTTGAAACACTTGCCTGCAGCAGCCATGATAAGCAGTAGAACTACGTCCATCTCTGATTGTTTCAATGCGTGGCTTCGGATGACAACTGTTGTTATAGCTGAGTGTTACACATACATGGCTTGTATCACCTGGATTCATTTGTGACGTCATTCTTGTTTGCATATTAGGAAGATAATAAGCATATTTACCTGATGTAGCCCCGCCCATTGTTCAACCTCTGCACCTGTTTTAGCTTTTCCAGTGAAGCACTCAGAGCATTGTACACAATGCATTTTATTTGGGATCATTTACAGCTACACTAAACCCATGAAATGGTTTTACAGTAGCCCTTCGAAGCAGTTACTGGGCGGAAGGTTGGCATGAAAATAGCACAAAATAGTATATAAGGATATTTTTGGAAAAAACTGTATAGTAACGTTAGCTATCTAGATAACAAATAAACATTATCAGGCTAACTAGCAAATGTTAAAGAGCAACTTGCAGGTTTTTTTTTTACTACATTTATGCTTAACCTTGCCTGAAAATTACAATTAAGAATGTTAATGCAGGATTTGATATGTTTTACAAGACATAAGGACAGAAATTCAGAGGGAAAGGAGCCGTTTTGAACTCTGCTACTAAAAACTGCTTTTTTTTTAACGTCAAACGCGTCATATTACGTCACATGAGGGAGCAACTTTCTCGGACTCCTTCTCTGCCCAATCCGCGGTAGTAGTTTGTAGTTGGTTTGAGCGGTTGTGATTTAGTGAGCTGGTATTTTTTCGGTCATTTTACATTGCATTTCACCAGTGGCGGCTGGTGGAAAATATTTTTGGTGGGGCTATGGAAATAGGGACCAAACCATACTAAGGCGGTCCGGGGGGGAACCTCGGAAGACATTTTTGAGAAATGACCCCTTAAATTATCTGGTGATGTTAGAGGGTGTGGGGGGGTGGGGAGGACAAATTGAGGCTTAAAAATATGAGATAATCCATAATCTTCAGTGTGGTTAGCTATGAATCTTCCAAAACTGTGCAACAGTACAGTAGGCCCACACAAACTGCAGAACACTGGTGCTTTGGGAACACTCAAATGATTTAATTCCCATTTAAAATCAGGAGACTAAATACGAACATTATGTGTGTGTGTGTGTGTGTCATACTTGCCAACCCTCCCGATTTTCACGGGAGACTCCCGATTTCATTACCCTCTCCCCGGTTTCCTCCCGTGGTCATATTTCTCCCGATTTCTGACAAAATCAGATTTACTCACGACTATTTCCACTCGGACTTTAATACAGCTACACCATTGTTTGGTTTCCATGGTAGCGCGTCTCTTTAGCAGCGCACGCAACTCAAAGTTTGAGAGGGTGAGGAAGATGAAAACTGAACAAGAATCGACAACTCCACCCTCTGCTCACTCCTTTCCTGTAAAATACAGGTCCAGCCCACACATATGCTCCATGGTGCTACAGGCACAACTACAATAAGCATGTAAATGTTAATCTACAGCTCCGGCGATCCACTAGCACCGAGACGCAGCCATCCTCGACAACTACTGTAGCGTCACCTTGGATACGAGTCCAAACAACTCGCTGACACGGCGCCCTTTGAGCATCAGATCTGACGAGGCTGATTGGCTGAAATTATGTTTCGGCGGCATAGTATACAGATAGCAACAGTCAGCTTGTTGGCTGCTGCTCTGGCTGAGGGCTCCTTTCTACCGCCCGGACGAGAGAGGGTAATGATACACGCTGTGGCCAGGCAGGAAACATGTGACTTATCAGTAACTTTAGACATCGTAAAACAATTTTAAACGAGATTTTATTGTAGATTATACATTTTACTGATACCAATTATATAATATTTACCTTGTTCATTAAAAAAAAATTTTTTTCTTTTTAAATATTTTTTTTTCTTTATTTTTAATGACAATCAAACATGTGGGAAGAGGGTGGGCGGCGCCCCTATGGGCCGGCCGCCACTGCATTTCACCATTTGTAATCATGGTGAGCTTGTGTTTGTGCAGGTTGCACAAACTCCAGCCTGTCAGGACATCAAGTCGACAGTTTCCCTCACGGGAAAAGGACCGGAGCTAGCGTTCGTTCCTGGGTGCGTTGTGCATCCCCGCTCAGAGACCCAGGTCGTCGCACGCATCTCTGCTTGTCTAGCTGACATCTCTCAGTGGATGTCTGCTCATCACCTCAAGCTCAACCTTGACAAGACTGAACTGCTTTTCCTTCCGGGAAAAGATTGTCCCACTCTTGACCTAACAATCAACATCGGCACCTCAGTTGTTTCCCCGACTCAGACTGCAAGGAATCTGGGTGTGATCCTAGATAACAACCTGTCCTTCACTGCAAACATCGCTGCTACAACCCGTTGCTGCAGATACACGCTTTACAACATCAGGAGGATGCGTCCCCAGCTGACACAGAAAGCGACGCAGGTTCTGGTGCAGGTTCTGGTCCAGGCTCTCGTCATCTCACGCCTAGACTACTGCAACTCCCTCCTGGCTGGTCTACCTGCATGTGCCATCCGACCTCTGCAGCTCATCCAGAATGCATCGGCTCGTCTGGTCTTCAACCTTCCTAAATGTTCCCACACCACTCCGCTCCTCCGCTCCCTTCACTGGTAACTGCTAGAATCCACTTCAAGACACTGGTACTTGCGTACCATGCTGCGAATGGATCTGGCCCTTCCTACATCCAGGACATGGTTAAACCGTACACCCCAGCGCGTGCACTACGCTCTGCATCAGCCAAACGACTCGCTGCACCCTCGCTGCGAGGGGGACCCAAGTTCCCATCAGCAAAAACACGTGGGTTTGCTATCCTGGCTCCAAAATGGTGTAATGAGCTCTCCATTGACATCAGGACAGCAGAAAGCCTGCACATCTTCCGGCGCAGACTGAAAAGTCATCTCTTTCGACTCCACCTCGAGCGATATAATTACTAACAAAGAACTGCTAACAGAGCACTTATATACTAATAAAGGACTGGCCTATCTATAGCCAGTTGAGTAGCACTTGAAATGTTTGGCTCTATGAAACCTGATGTACTTATATGATTCTGTTTTCTTCAAGGTTGTGTCTTCCTGGTCGAATGTACTTATTGTAAGTCGCTTTGGATAAAAGCGTCAGCTAAATGCAATGTAATGTAATGCATCCACCTGGCTCCCTGCAGCACATAGTCTCCACAGCTGAAGCCTATCAAGAAAAACGTTTATCAGGAAACCGTATTACATCTCTCTCTCTCTCTCCCCTCCGGTACACGGCACCGTAAGACGTAGTGTGGAGTTGCATCAGGTAACGCTGTGGTGGCTGTACTGCTCCAGCCGTCTCCTTTGTGTTTGTTTGTTTCCCCCTGTCTGTGTTGTTTGTGTGGGCGTGGTGGCTGTCACTCCTGGCTCCCGGCTCAACCTCCACTCACCTGTTGAAATCAGCTGTGCACCCTCCCCGACTACACACCTGCTTTCCATCATGCCATTTACAACGGCATATCAACCAAGGCTCCACAACCTTTCTCCGCCAGATCGTCAAGTATCAGCCGTATCTCGCGTCTCCCCTCCGGTACACAGCGCCGTAGTGTGGAGTTGCATTAGGTAACGCGATATACGGCTGATACTTGCGCATTAGTTTCTGTTATGGATCAGTATCAACAGTCCTGCCAGTAACGTTACTATATTATTAATACTACTTTAGTTATAGCCTGATATATGATAGCTAACTTTACAATGTTGGGATGTGACTGACGTTAGCTAACATTAACTGTAGCTAACGCCGGTCACTCACCAAGACAGCTGCCCTGTTCTCCACTGATTCTCCTCACACCAAAGCTCCATTTCTCTCCGATGGCCGTTATTTGTTCTAATCCTTGGCTGCTTCTGGTCTCTTGGACGCCTAGAAGGCTCATAATTATAATTATATGCATTCGAATATAATTATAATTATATGCATTCGAATATATATTTTCAACCTCTTCCGTGTCAAAACTAGCATTGTGATCCATGTTTATTCATACCTTAGACCGGCCGCTCTCCCCCATGTTACGGCACACGCGGGAGGTTACGTGCGGAGGCGTTTTTATGCGGAAGTAGAGGTTGCGCTACTTTTTCGCTGCCCGTGATTTTGACGGACAGGATCGTAACATTTCCATCAAAATCCATTATTACCCGTCGGTCTGTACACAACTGACGGGGGGGGAGAGCACGCTCGTGAAATGTCAACGGGGGGGCGCTCGTGAACTGTTAACGCCGGTGTTATGCATGCCCACTGCACCTCTCGGGAGCGCGCCACAGCATAAACTCCCAGACATTTCAATGATTTGTACGACAAAGTTAGGTCTGGAAACGATATAATTTCCTTTTTGGCGGCCATCCATAACAAGACATAACACCGGAGCCTTGCTGCGGGGAAGCTTTGGCGCTGTTCTGAGTTTGTTCTAATCCGTTAAAATGACTACTTTCAGATTTTTCCGTCATTGTTAAAAAAAAATCCATCATAGACAATATATATTCGGTTTACGCGACCTCTGTGCGGAAGTGAAAATGTCTTACTAAAACGATGCCAGATGTCACTGTAGTTTATATTTCTGTATATTTTTTTGAAAATCTAGTGTATTCATCATTTTCCTACACATGTATTCACTGGTGTCTCTAACCTGCAAGTTGCTCTTTAACTGTTTAGCAAACTAGCTAACATTACCCATCTATCTAACAAGCTGGCTAGCGAACATTAGCTATATAGCTATCTATCCCATAGATCTATCTAACTAGCTAGAAAACGTTAGCTGTCTACTTAACAAGCTAATAATTGTTAGCTTTCAAAGCATAATAAAGCAATGTGGAAGCCGGAGCGTAGAGTAAATAGTAATAGGAATACCAAATTAAGAGGATCACTTAAGTTCTAAAAATGCATCTCCTTGGGACCTTCAATATCTGAGGGAAATGTCAAGGGAATGTATCTTATTGTTCAAGACATTTCAGCCTGAACCACAAATGTAAACCCAATGCTGGCACTCCAGTAAGCAGGGCCGGCCCTAGACATGTTGGTGCCCTAGGCGAGATTATGATTTGGTCTACTATTTTTGTGTTTTGCCTTATAAATTGTCATGTCCTTACAGTATAATCAAGTTTTACACATCCCAGCAATCAGCACAACCTCAGCTAATGATATGTCACTCATTAGAGACTTATATACACTATAATAAGGGATATTTTCTTTTTACTTATTTCATTAAAAATAACTGCTAACCATAACATTGAAAGAAACATTCAACACAGAAAATAGAACACATTTATTATCATTGTATCAGAACTGATTAGAAGTTTTTAACTTTTTCTGTTCATTAGTTATGCCCATTCTTTTGGGCAGTGTTTTTTTTTTGTGCCAGGAATTGTCATTTTTTTGTGCTGTCAATTTTGAAGAGTACACATGATATATATCATGTCCACAATCACACATGGCATGCTGAGCAGATTCGTCTGAATTTTCATCAACATCGTCCCCTTGAAAAATCTGCTCCAAAGCCTCAGCTGTAGTAAACGTCCTTGCCATACCTCAGTCTACTTTCAAAACACTAAAATAACGTATTCCAACTTTTATTTAGTTTTCGCGCGTGAAATTATTCCGGCTCTCGTTTCAATACACACAACAACGGAACTGACAGGCAACCCTCTGAAATAGACTCCGATTGGCTGTGACTACATCCACTCAGAGTGTCCGATTCAGAAACGTGACTCTTACACTTTTTACGTCACAAACAAAGATGGTGGCTGAGAATAGATGTATAAAACGATAAGCAATGCGCCAGAATCAAGGTGAGACTATCCGCATCTTTTAAAACTCTACGTACATTAGTTTCACCAAAATAAGTAAACCCCTCTCAATAAAAAACGTAATGGAGTTGTTTATTGCTGTTTCTGTAGTTTAAGAGGAAAAACATGGCATGTCTCAAACAGCTGAGAAGTTATGACGCTTTGAACACAACGTGATATTTGGGTGGGTCTCAGAGGGTTAAAATAGCAGTGGTGGCAGTAATAGTCTATTTATAACAGAAGTGCGAATGACACCAAAAAATACATAAAAGTCAAACAAATAAATAATATAATGCCAAAAAGGATGTTATTAAGACATTCCCCGGTGAGATGATAGTGAACTGTTCATGAACTTGTCATGAAAAGTTCATGGAATATTAGTGAACCATATTCATGAACAGCTCATAACAAAGTTGATGAACTGTTCATGAAAGTTCCATGAACATTAAATGGCACTAGGGCAGTTCATGAACTACTCATGAAACTCCTGTTCTGGAATGGTTCATGAACAATTCATGGAATATGGTTTTAGGCAGGTTCATGAACAATTCATGAAATGGAGTTTTCAGTGAGTGTAGGGATATTCAGTATTCAACCAAGAACATTTCAAGAATTGTTCATGAATTAACCATGGTTCATGAACATATCAAGAACTGTTCATAACAACTTCATGAACAGTTCATACCCAGTCACTGAATATAATTCAATGGCTGGCTATGAACTGTTCATGAACTGTTCATGTACATGAACCATTGACTGTGGGTCAATTGGCAACCATAGAAAACAACAATTATGTCAATCACAATGGAACTTTATTCAAATTAACAAACATACAAACATACATGTATACAGGTGGAGCACTACAATTAATCCTATCACCATTTGAAGCACAGTTCTTGACACTCAGCTGCACACATTTTTTTGTTACGGGTCCCAAAAGCTTGGGTACCACAGCAACAATAAATGATTTCTGTAGAAAACAGAAAAGTGCAGCAGCAATAATTATACACAGGATCCGGTTGATCGTCTGGATTGCTTCTTATTCAAAATTCAAAGTACACAGTTACATTCAAATAGCTGTACTTTACAAACATCACATTTCTCCATTTAAGTTATCCGTCTGTCACAGTCCATTACTGTATCTCAAGGAGAAATTCAACATAGTCAATATAAACACATAACGCTATCAAATAATACTTTCTATCAATATATCTATCTTTACCAAATATAACATAATATGGAGATCACAAAAATACACTGTCAATGTTAATAAACAAAAAACAAGGCAATGTGCCTGCAAGACTTCACTCAGGTAAACAAAACATATTACCCGTGCGCAGCAGCTAACCTGCCTGCGAGCCTTCGCTCAGGTCACATTTACCCAGGCGCGGCTGAAGCCCGCGAAAATGGCATCTATTGTTGCCGACAGTTTAGTATTTTTAAAATACCGTTACTATGTCAAACATGCTCAAAACTTTCTGACACACTCTCCTAAACATCTCCAACATCATATCTAATTCACACAAGTTAACATCGATCATTTTCATCATGTACTGACCTGTAGAAAACAGAAAAGTGCAGCAGCAATAATTATACACAGGATCCGGTTGATCGTCTGGATTGCTTCTGACTGAGGAGGGGGCGGAAGTGTCCCCCCTAAAATAACCCAGATGTCACCGCTCACCTGCCAAAGGTTCCACCTTGGTGCTACTTACTCGTACTGCTTCTCAAACAGTACAGATAAACCATAAAATGATATGAATGTCACCAAAATAAATACAGATAATGTTCAGTTTCAAATGCACTATTGTTTTGTTTTAAGATTAAACGTTTTAAAAAATAAAGAAATGTTCAAATAGTAGATGAATATTCAAGAGGTCTTTTAAAATCATCACACTGATCATCAAAAGTTCATAAAATGCTCATGAATATTCAAAAATATTCTGAACTTGCCACAATCATCCAAAATTCATGAAATGCTCATGCAAACTTTTTGGGGTTTTAATTATAATTTTGTGATTGGCTGGATCATGAAAAGTTCATAAATTGCTCATAAAAGTCTGTCATGAGCAAAACAGGAACTTTATATGAATGAACAATGTTCATAAAAATTGCTGCTCTTTAAAATGGTTCATGAGCATTTTAAGAATTTTGGTTCATGAACATGACAAGTGAACATATAATGAGTTGTTCATGAATGTTTCATGAGTGCTCATGAACAGCTCATAAAGTCATGAACTCCATCTCGCAGGGGAGAAGGATGAAATATGAATGAGCTAATGATGAAATATCTCCCCTTCATCTTTGTTCAGCAGTTTCTCGCTCTCATTGATCCCCTTGATACTCTGCTGGAAACATCGAAAAGAAAACATGAACAGAAATTGCAGTTTTTGAATGAACTCACGGGACTTCTCATGCTGTATTCTTTGGTCACGTCTGACATGAGACAGACTCACCTTTCTGTTAAAGCTTAGTAAGAACTCGTGTTTTATTTCACCTTTCTGAAGGTTTCGTGAAACCAGTTTCAGCGCCGTGGCGTCTCTCCTTACAACACCGCAGAATTTGACAACGACGTCAACGCCTCAGTGTCCGAAACCAACATTAGAGGTACAGAGGGAGTACATAAGAATTGTTTTGTTTTCAAACACACACACAGTATACACAACAACATGATTGTATCAGCCACTGGAATGAAAGAACAGACTGTTGCTTTCGAACCAAATGATATGCAAATATTAGTGATCCTGCCATCAGATAGTCAGATACATTTCCCCACATCATGAACAGCTCAGCTACCTGCATCCTGTGTCCATGTTGTCGTGGAACATTTCCCCTTTCATTTGTCAGCTTTTTCTTTACAATATTTTTTTGTTGACATACCAGTTTATTGTGTTTTTCATTTCTGACATGTCAAGTTCTAAATGATAAGTGGCTTAAATAAAACCCATGTTAATAATAATCATGTACACATTAATTAATCAGGTAAATACCTGTTGCAACCAACAGAATAATGGCCTTCCATCACTTTATGCTGGGGAAACGAGCGTTTGTCCCTTAAACCACAGGTGATTGGGACAAATAAGCAAAAACAAAAATAACTAACTTACTCAAACTATTGGAAAGAATACACATGGAAGATTATGATAGAATGTTAAGACAACCCATATTCAAAATTAGAAGAAATAAAATGTAACCTCAAGATGGTGCTTAGAAAATGTTTTCCACACAGTTCTTTTTCTACATGGTCCCTGACAACTAAAACAATAAACTAAACGATTGGGCTGCGATGGAGAGGAAGGAGCACATGGTAAAGTGGAAATAGTTTTTTTTCTCACAATAAACCATGTTTTGCTTGTAAAAGCAAATGTTCAACATGTCAGGTATAATAACTTATGTAAAAGCAAATGTATCCAGGTCGGTTATTCAGCAAGTATAAAACCATGTGAATCATTATCTAAAGATTAGCATGAGTGATTCAATTAGAGAAGTTTTATTACAAAAAAGTGTCTGTAAGGCAAAGTGAGCCAGCGGTTCAACGAGGCACTGAAGTGAAGTTATGTCTCTAGTTTAAAATGCTATTTCAATGTAGTTATTTCAATAACTGATTTGTTCTTTATGTTTTAAACATGCAGAAAAGCTATCGTGCCAGGAAAGCCCAAGAGAAAGATTGAGGAGATGGAGAGAGTAGCCACTGATGGCAAGGCCGGGAAATCCATCAGAGCAGTGGCAAGAGATAGAAATATTGAGAGGTCAACCCTGCGTAGAGACAGACAAAGGAAGTGGAAACCGTAGGGTACAGAAGAACAGCCAAGAGGGTCTTCACACGGGATGACAGGCAGAAATGCTTGGTTGTTTTAATGAACATTTTATTGCTTCTGGTTCTCTGTTTACCTCGCAGAACATAGCTCAAGGAGCCACTGATCGCTCTGACGGTGGTATCTGGGAGGGGGAACCGTTTAATTTTATTCCAGTAACAGTCTCAGGGGTGCATAAAGCCCTGAAAAGTTTGGAACCAAGAAAATCAGCAGGTCCTGACAATCTGGAGCTGTACTTTTTAAAGTTAGCAGCTGATTTTATAGCTTTGCCCTTGGTTTATCTTTTTAATCTGTCCTTGGAGACAAACGAAATTCCCCTTATTTGGAAATCTGCTTTTGTTCTCCCACTGTTAAAAGGGGGTGACCCCACTCACCTAAACAACTACAGACCCATCTCCAAATTATGTGTTTTAAATAAAGTACTGGAATCACTGGTCAATTTCCAACTGAAGGAGTTTTTATCAACAAATAATATTTTATCTGAGTTTCAATCTGGTTTTAGGAAAAAACACAGCACTACAACAGCTGCCTTAAAAGTAGTAAATGATCTTATTTACTTATTAGACAATAGAGAGCATTGCACAGCTCTTTTTATTGACTTGTCAAAGGCTTTTGACACAGTGGATCATGCCTTACTGTTACAAAGACTTGTTAGTATCGGTTTTTCAGGTAAGGCATGTCTGTTGGTTCATGAACTATCTTTCATGCAGATCACAGTGTGTGCGGGCAGAAGGCTTAACTTCAACATCTCTTCTGGTATCCAAGGGTGTGCCACAGGGATCTGTTTTAGGACCATTGTTATTTATTATTGACATTAACAGTCTTAATAACAATGTTTTGAATGCAAATTTGCATTTTTATGCTGATGATACAGTTATTTATTGTTCTGCGTCCACCCCGAAGCAGGCTCTTTGTCAACTCCAGAATGCTTTTAACATTGTACAATCCAACATGTGTGATTTGAAACTTGTTTTAAATGCTGCCAAGACAAAGCTAATGATGTTCTCGAAAGCAAAACCCAAGGTCTTGAACCTTCCTCCTATCACCACCTTGCAGGGGACGGAGGTTGAATCTGTGTTGCAGTATAAGTATCTTAGAATTATAATTGACAATTCGCTCTCTTTTAAACCACATATTGTGGAACTCTTGAAAAAATTAAGAATAAAATTAGGTTTTTTTCTTTAGAAACAAGTCTTGTTTTTCCTATGAGGCCAAAAAGAGACTCGTGTCTGCAACCTTTCTGTCTGTGCTGGATTATGGAGATGTGGTTTATATGAATGCATCTTCTCAGTGCCTTCACTCGCTGGACACCGTCTACCACGGTGCACTGAGATTCATCACAAACCTCAGATCCTTGACGCACCACTGCAATCTATACGCTCGTGTTGGATGGTCTTCCCTGACCACGCGTAGACTGAAACATTGGCACATCCTTATATATATAAGGCTATTCTTGGTGCTCTTCCCCCTTATCTAAGGATGTACATAAACAGAAAATGCACAGGGTCCTATCGGCTTCGCTCCGAGAACTTTTTCCTTTTAACTGTACCAACGGTCCGTACTGAACTTGGGAAAAGGGCGTTCAGTTACGCTGCCCCTCAAGCTTGGAACCTGCTTCCAACTGAGATGAAACTTAGAGAGCTGGTCTCATTAGAAACATTCAAAGCAACTTTAACTGACCTTGAAGCAGGCCGCTGTGTCTGTAAATGCTTTGGCTAAATTTGGTGTATGACTGTGTTGTGATTGTTTGTAACTGTAAAACTGTCTGAAACTGTGCTGTTACCATTCTTGGGCCAGGACTCTCTTGAAAAAGAGATTTTTAATCTCAATGAGACCTATCCTGGTTAAATAAAGGTAAAATAAATAAAATGACCAGTTCCATGGCTTCACTCCAAAGACATGCTGCGGACTGGCTTTGGATTAGCAGACAGAAACAACATCCATGCACCAAACAACTCAGGTTTACAGTTTAATGTACCCCTTGACGCGGATCAGCTTTCCCCTTAGATGGGGCGAGTCAAGGCACATCATATTTTCATGACCGTTTGTGATAGACTCTTCATTTGTATTGACAGAAGACATCCCATTGTTCATAGCCTAGAGCAGTGGTTCCCAAACTTTTTGTGCCCAAGGCACACCAAAGGACAAGTAAAAATCTCAAGGCACACCTATTGTGCAAAATAGCCCTTATAACACGTGTTATCACTCATATCATGTAAATGTGCATAATTATTTACTAATGCCAAATAAAATGTGACAAAGACAACTATATTACTCATGAAATATTTATTAACGAAATATTTCAGAAATAAATTTGAAACTTTATCAAATTAGGCTTCATCAAAGCAGCAACACACTCATTTAAACCAGACAGGTCACAAAATTAAAAATGAGGCAAAGGAAACTCAGCAGAAATTCAGCACAGAGAACTGTCAATGCAAGGAAGCTGCATTGTCCATGGTCCTGAACTACAAATTATAAATGTAACATTTCAGCAATCAGCATTGAAACATGTGCTATTGTAAATATTTTTGCCGACTTACAAATTAGTGAGATACATGTGCGTGTCGGGGCGCTGAGGAGAGAGCCACTCGCAAGTCCTGTTCAACAGAGAGCCGTGACCTCCTGTTGTTCTTCATGTAAATCAGAGTAGAGAACGCCAACTCCAGAGATGGGGTCGTTACTAAAAAAATGTAATATATAACATATTACTTTAAAAAAATGTAATATATTACACTACTTCGTTACTATCTACATAAAGTAACTCGTTATTTTACTCGCCGAGCACGTACAAACTGCACATGCGTGAGTGGCAATAACTCTCCTTACCAGCAGGCAGCGGTAGTGTGTATTTGTCATTCAAAACAGGCAACAACCGGAAAACAGAGAAGAAGAACAGACTGCGTGATGTAAACAAACAACAAATAGCGTGTGCGGTAGCTTCACCTTAGCATGTGTTCTTTGCAGGTGCTTGTTGAGGTTTGACGTGGTGTTTCCAGCAGTGGATAACAGCTTCTGGCCTGGACACAGTTTGCACCTCACCGTCACATTCCTGTCTATTCTTCGGACGAACTCAAAATAATGGGCATACCTTCACCCCTCGAGAGTTATCGCTGACTCAGCCATGTTTATGCAGCACTGCACGTGGAGATGTGGACGCGCAAGTCGCGCAGATTGCGTACATATAAAGCTACAAAGTACTGATATAGTAAATTAAAAAATAATTATTTTTGTGTACAGATGAAGCACTCCAGATCAGACTCAGGTGGGTGTGTCCCAGTCAAAAGCCCAGCGGCTGGGGGTGTTGCCAAATTGCTAGAGGGCGTTGCCCAATTTCCGCATTTGTTCAATTACAGGATTTAACCATGAGATGGCGCTTCATTCACAAAATACACAAAGACAACTGTTTGCAAAGTTTGCAGCTCTGCAGTTGTGTTTGCTGAATACTGTAGCATTTAATCACTTATTTGTTACTGTATGGTTTTCACAAGCTACTATAATGAAAAAACATCAATATTTTAGATCAAATAAAGTATATAGTTTGCTTTATGCAGTATATTTCTTGTAATATTGTTGGGGTGTTTTTACACAGTAGGCTACAGTAGATTGAAGTAAATCAACTTATACATTAAGATAAGATAAGATGGACCTTTATTAATCCCGTGGGGAAATTCAGTAGTTCAAACAGCAACAGAGTGAGAGGGAAAAACAGGACAGCACAGATTCACACAGATTAATAAGATGAGTGATACAAATAATAATAATGATAAACTATGAAATAAGAAATAAATAAAACTAAAATATAATTATCATATATTATAATGTATTGTATTATTAAGTAATATCATACATTAACCCCATTATAGCAGATGCCACATTGAATGGATGAACACATTTATGCATCAATAATTACAACAGAGTATTTCTAAATACAAGTTGTAAAAATACTTATATGTATTTAATATTAACCCTTTGGAGTCAACCGTCACGCCGGCGTGATCAGATCACATGACCTGTGCCGCATAATAACAACAGTCCGGACAACATTGCCGTGTGTTTCTGTCGAAAGTACTGGCTTGAAACTATATCACAGTCTTTGTTTCATGCAAAAAGACCCAGTAAACACGGAGATACGATGATATAAAGTTAATTCATTTCAAAAGTATGAAAAATGGAAGCACATATTTGAATATATTCGCCGCATTTGATCATTTTACGAAACGGAAAATACTGGAAACTGTAGATCCTGCTCAACAGGATGTATATGTGTGTTTCTGTCGAAAGTACTGGCTTGAAACTATATCCCAGTCTTTGTTTCATGCAAAAAGACCCAATAAACAGACAAAAATAAACACGGACATACGATGATATAAAGTTAATACAGATATATTTCAGAAGTATGAATAATGGAAGCACATATTTTAATATCTTCGCCGTATTTGATAATTTTACGAAACGGAAAATACTGGAAACTGTAGATTATGCTCAACAGGATGTATTTACCAGGTAGGGGGTGAGGTAATCAGGTAAACGGAGTGATACGAAACGAGACGAAAAGAGACGAAGAGGGACGGCGGGAAATGAGAGAGACGAAGATATACGAAGACAGGCGGCGGGAGACGGAGAGATGGCGGGAAACGTGATTGAAGTAAAGTGACAGACTTGATTGATTGAGAATTTAGATATAGTTAGATAGATTTAGAGTTTTGAAGATTCAACTATGATGAAGAGAACTCTGAACGTGAGTCAAGCTTTAAGCTTGTTTTTTGACATGGAGGAGGAGGAACCTGTGATGTTGCCCTCTGTGTCGTATTGACAGAAACCGCTTTGAAGCGTGGCACAGATAAAGACAGAAAAAACTGATTTTTGTACATAATGTGTATATATATATATATATTTGTATTATATTTATAATAACACTTTTGCCTTAACAGAATGAAATCCCATGCTACCTCAATCAAACTTTCACGTTATCATAGTGACATCCCATGTATATATTTCCAGCTTTTAAATGGTTTCGTTGTGTATGTTTGTGTTACCTATGAAAAATAATATCATTTTCAAAATCTGTTTTTACGTTATTTTTGTGATTTTGGGTCCAAAATGTTCATATAGTAGAAGATCACTGCTCTAAACAAAGTCAAAAATCCTACATCCAAACGAAATAAATATAATTAATTATGATGAATACGTTAAGTCTTGTTCATTGTTTTTCACTTTTATTAAATGTTTGATATTTCCGGTAGAAATGGTGGACTATCGGACATTCAAAATGCAGCATATTTTCACTCTTACACACACATTTATTCTCCTTTTACATACATACATTTTCACTCACACACGTATATATACTCATACATTTTGCTCTCATGCGAAATCTACTAAAACAAAGTATGTCATGGTAGTGGTCAGCTGTTAAACACAAAAGTGTATCTTAAGGGCTGTAAATATAATAAGCCTGTTGTCAATTTTAGACACAGGCTTATTATATTTACAGCCCTTAATAACATTCATTTTCTGGACTCAATGTGTGTCTTGGCCGTTTTCTTTGTTCCAAGCAAACGAGTGCTTTTTGTTTTGAAATCACTTCCGCGAGTTTCGCGGGCCTCCCCCCTCGCTCCACTGACCATTAGACCATTTAGTAAGGTAACAAGCAAAAGGGCAAAAACGCCTCTCAGACGCTCTTCCGTTTACTTTTTTAATAAAGAAAAACAAATGGTCCGTAGATACACGGACTCATATAGCCTATGTATGTATACTGTAAGGAGAATGTATGTGCGTGAGAGGACCAGTATGAATTACGGGATAGAAATATGCAAACACAAACCTACAGACTGGGGGATGGGAGATCACAGGAGTGGGGGGGGGGAGAGCTGTGGAATGTGACCCTTGGGAGAATTCCTCCACACATTCTGATGGCCAATTCGTTTTAAACAAAGAGTTCGCAACACAGGACAGCATAGGCAACATGGGGGGTGGGGGCTGGTGAACGGTCTGGTCAATGTTTGTAAACACAATCCCCAGGATGTGTCCTAATCAGGAGCCGGGTAAATGAGAGACTGAGGAGCCCCCGAAAAACAGATCCCGAAATAGCTCGTCCTGGTTTCCGCAGCAGATAGGCCTACAGTATGGTGTCTGTTATGTCAGTCATTTTAAATAAAACGTTGAAAACTGAACTTGAAAATGGTTTCCTCTTTTTATTTTATTTATCATTTTCGGGACGGGGAGACGTGTGTGATTAAAAATTAATTTGCAGAAATGTAAAGTGATCTAACTAAGTTCTATTCATATTCTTGACGGGAAGAGTAGTGTAAATGGGTGGCCATATGCATTTGAAAAGCAATATAAATCACAGTTATTATACAATAGGCTATAAAAGCACCATCGATAACCATTACCTTTCTCCAATTCAAACTTTGGACGGAAAAAAGTAAGGTGTACATGGTTGGGCTATACTGTAGGCCCAGGGGCGGCGGGTGCTGGAGGCTAGGGAAGGCTAAGCCTTCCCAAATATTTGTGTAACTGCATCCTGGTAAAATAAAAATATAATGTCTTTGACATTAGCGCTGCTATGCAGCACCTGTGCCCTGTACCACGAAGCCAGTTCAACAGACCCTGGATATGCTTGAGTTATCTTAACTATCCCTAACAAACGCGATCTCGCTAAGCGGTCCTACGACGCTGGTTATCAACTCGGTAAATCAAGCCAGGGTTTCTCTCTCCAGCTGAGAACGCGTTCACGTGAAAGGGGCGGGGTTAGCTACATTTGACCAATCACAAACAGGGACAAGTGTACTGACAGCGCAACATCATACTTCATTAATGAAAAGTAAACTAATATTAGACAAATATGAACTTTAAACATCCATGATGATTTAAACATATAATCCAGGATACAAGCCACATAGTTGCACCTGCAAGGAGAATACAGAACAACTCGTTAAAAAATAAACTACCGAGTGTTTGAAAGCGTACAACAGTTTTATGATACTGCCCCATCTAAAACACGAGGGGATCTGACTTTATTACATTTGAGTTGAGTGTTTCGTCAACTTAATGTGTTGCTTAAAATAATACGTCTGCATACAGTATATGTGACAATGTAACTAAGTGTTGCACGGCCAGATACGGCTCGAGAAGCTGACTCAGATAAGGAAATATTGTGATATCGATGTGAGATCGATGATCTGATTGATGATGTGATGTCAGTGTGATATGAATGATAAGTGCGACACGTCGGCGTCTTCTCTGCATACGGCAGTTTAAACTGCATTTCCTTTCTCCTGTAATATGACTTGATAGATTTAAACTCCGCACACTGAGCTCTGATCGGTCAGCAGGCGGTGCTTTCACTGAGTTGATCTCTTTTCTATAGACGCCGGAGGCGGGCAGCGTAAGATGAAAAAAAAAAGTTATTTAGCCTTCCCAAACCTGAGCCTCACGCGCCGCCTATGTGTAGGCCTACTGTATACATACAAAGGCCATTCAAGCTAGAGTTCTTCTGGAAATGTTCACATCAGGCACCTTCAAGTTAAACAATACTAAACAATTAACACAGTAGGCCTAAATTATGTAGATTAAACCACATTTATTTCGTTAAAAATAAACGAAATATGATTTAGTTTGAATGATTAAATGTCATCAGGCACCTTCAAGTTAAACAATCAGGTGCACACTTTAATGTGCCGCCACCTCCGGACTCGGCTTGACTCGGTTTAAAGAATGCACAAATGTGTTTAATCGTTTATGTCAGATATGTACTAAGTAGCCTAAATACATTTGTTCCTGCTCAAGATTAGATTCAACTTTATTGTTATTGCACATATTGCAGGTACTGAGACAACGAAATGCAGTTTAGCTTCTAACCAGGGGTGCAACAAGCAGCGAAAAGTAATGTGCACAATACTACAGAGAACAATTAACACAGTAAATTATGTGGATTAAACCACATTTATTTCGTTAAAAAGAAACGAAATATGATTTTGTATGAATGATTAAATGTAGGGTGAATTGCCCTAATGTGGGACATTTTTGCATTTCAGACTTCGGGAATATATTGCGATATGAAGCCGATACAATAAATCAAAATCCAGTAGGCTACCATTCCGAAATCCCCAGTAATATTAGACACTAATAATACAGTAAACTATTAACACTGTACATATTGTTTGCCCGTGGGATTAGGATGATCGGTAGTGAGACCCGTGCTGCATTTTCCTCCGGTCGGATGTGATATAAAAACAAAGCGATTATTTTTGTTGTTGTAAACTCACGTGGATTAAATTTAGTGCATTAATTTCAACTCGTGAACATATGATACATTAAATGATCGTGAGGATGATGATTGAAAATCGTTTGTGTGAGCATGGATGCATTTCCTGATCTAAAAACATAGCGATGGTTTTGTACTTACGCCAACGTGAATTAAACATTATTTTGTTAAATAAAAACATGGGGATGTTTAGTAAGTGATTACATGTCTCTTATTTAGCACAGAATATGATCCTATCCGTGACATATGGATCTTAACAAATATCCGCTATATCAGATACCTGTAGATCAGCTGTTTATTTCACATGAGTTCCAGTGTGGCAGCTTTTTAATCACGGCTCCCCCTGGTGGATCCATTATCCATTGCAGCTGGTTTCATTATAATTAAATGTATTTATCAAGGGGGCGTTTCAAGTCCTGCGGGGGGGTTTTCCTTTTCAGCAGGGGCCCACCCCGTGCCGATCACGGACCCGCACGGGTAGGCGTCTGAAATGGAGCGCTTCATCTGTAGTTGTATATTGCAATAATAACGTATGGTTGTCACAAAATCCCACGGCACACCCGGACTTGCCTCACGGCACACCGTTTGGGAACCACTGGCCTAGAGACACCATTTAGCTGCTCAGGTGCTGCTCACACGGGAACGTTTGCGTTTATGCACAGTATGCGTTTTCAAAAAAGTATTTTGTTCACACGTATTTGTTTCATTTGACGTGTCTGTTCACACGAGAACGCTGGAAACGCTGTAGTACATACGCCGGGACTGTAAGTGGCGCTGTAACTTCCGCCACAAAATACACCAAAAGCAGCGAAGAAGACCCCGGAGCATGGTTGCCCTTCTGTTTATGCCCTGCAGTGGATTTAGCAACATGTAGTAGTTCATGTAATTCTCCATGTCCACTTGTTGCTGATGGTTGTAGTAGGTAGAGGAGCTGTAGATTTTGCACTAACATGGAGACAGTAGATGATGACAGACAGTAGATGTTGTACTAATATCTGTAGCATGGTCACTAGCAGTAGCACTAGCAGTAGCTACTGACCAAGCAGTGAGCAGCAGAGGTGGGGAGAGGTGGGGATATGGCTTCATCTATCGGGAAATTATCGTATAGAGGCGATTACACGGAGCCGTTTGACCCCCCCAGAGCGTTTTGTTTGCAAATCTATCCACCTTGGGACCCGTTATCGTTTGTGGGGTCCATTTCTATCGTTTTGTTACGGCCTCGTGTAAATGAAAGGGCTATACGCAAGAGAAACTATGCGGATCCAACCCGTTTTGTCCTCGTGTAAATGGGGTCTCAGTTTGTACCAAATATTTTACATTGAGTGGACAGTTAAAGGAACACATGAGGTAACCATACAGCTGCTCTGTCTATAAAAAAGCTTTTTCACGGAGTGGAAGTTTAAAGAGAGACATGAGAGTCCACACAGGAGAGAAAGCCTTGAGATGCTCTGTCTGTAATAAAGCTTTTTCACGGAGTGGAAGTTTAAAGAGAGACATGAGAGTCCACACAGGAGAGAAAGCCTTGAGATGCTCTGTCTGTAATAAAGCTTTTTCACAGAGTGGAACTTTAAAGACTAGAGGACAACATCAGTATAAACTGGCTCATCTTACCCCACTCTCTCCTACTTACATTTTAAAGGCATATGTTGTACTTTTTCCGCCTCTATATTTATTTTATAATTTAAGTTACATTGTACTTTGCATATTTAAAAGATTAATTAATAAATAATGGTGTGTTAGGTATGGAAGCCTCAAATCATGTAAGTCATTATAATGACTTACTATCATATAAGAGCAATTTTTAAATTAGCTTTCATCCCTTTACACCAAAGCAACAATAGCAAGTGTGTGGGACACACTTAGCTGAACTAATGAATACTATAATTGAAGACTTCTTTAGACGCGGATTTACAAATAAGGACATTTTAGTGGTTTTGGAGGAATCACACAATATTAAACTAAGCTTACGGACACTACAGAGGAAGCTACAAAAGAACAAGCTTTGGCGGAGAAAAAATAAGACAGATGCAGCTGAAGTGACATCGTTCATCGAACAACAGCTACAAACATCTGGCAAACAGCATGGCTACAGATGCACCAGAAATGTTGGATGTCCGGTATGATTACCGACAGAGAAACGGTACGTCAACTGTTGCGACTGACGGACGAAAATGGGGTTGACCTACGTGCACGTAACCGTTTGAGACGGCGTATGTATGTTAGTCGTGGGCCAAACTACGTGTGGCACATTGATGGATACGATAAATTAAAGCCTTATGGCAGTGACCACCAACTGGCGGCCCACGGGCCACATCCGGCCCGCCAGACATTCTCATCCGGCCCGACGGGGGTGACTGTGGCGTTGACGGAGTGGTTACTGCGTTCGCCCCACACCCATTTTTTTTTTACAACGTCTGGTGAGTAAGGTGCAGTACCGGAGTCCAACAGAGAGGCAGCAGCTGCGGGACAGTAGACTGCGTACTGCGAAACCTTCCCTCCCCTGAAGAAGAAGTGATCCTTTGTTGTGAAGAGTCTGCTTTGTGCGCTCCGCAGCACAGCAGTAGCCCCGCTGCGACAGAGTCCAACAAAGAGGCAGGAGCTGCGGGACAGTAGCCTAGAAGCAGGGTTGGGTTGTAACGGAATACATGTAACGGCGTTACGTAATCAGAATACAAAAATCAAGTAGGCTAACTGTATTCAGCTGGCGTTACATTTGAAAAACGAGTAATCTGATTACAGTTACTTTCGTAAACCTGAAGTGAATACATTTTGGAATACTTATTGGAATTATTGGTGGAAAAGTTTCCTCACAAAATGTCATATTCATTACCGGCAGAACTGTGTGCACACTGCACAGCGCTGCAGCATGTCTGTGAGCGAGAGAGAGATGCAGCGTGTCTGTGAGGCCCCGCCCCCGCACGCAGATGAGAGAGAGAGAGATCTCTTTTAAAATATATTGAAAGTTAGAAACGGAGATGGTTCGATAAAATGTGCAAGATAACATTTATGTAGAATTTCTTTATTGTCGAAATGATGACATTTCATAACGGGATGAAATCAAAGTGAATGGCCTGCTGCTGCTGAGGCAAGTGACTGGAAAAAGTTTTAATAGTTATTACATCGTTTCAGATCATAATAATAAATAATAATGATAATTCATTCTATTTAGGGGCGCCTTTCAAAGCACCAAGGACACCTTACAATTCATAACATATTCCAAGGAAAGCTTTTAAGACAGGACAAAGAATGCAGTCCGGGTGATGTTTTTTATGTGTGGTGCAGATGAGAGAGCTGTCCAGAATGACACCAAGATGTCGTGTTTGAGTTCTTGATAAGCCATTAAACAATAAAAGAAGTGTCTCCTGTTCCCCAAAACATACCCATCTGTTATGGAAAAAGAAAGTATTCCAAAAGTATTCCAAAAGTAATCTGAATACGTTACTAACTGTATTCTGATTACTTTTACAAAGTAACCCTCCCAACCCTGCCTAGAAGTGATGCTTCGTTAGCGTGAAGAGTCTGCTAAGCTTTATGAGGTCCGCAGTACCTGAGCGTGCTCCACTAGCATTGTGGACTATATAAAAATCGCTGGCCCGCGATAGTGTCTATTGGATACATTTTGGCCCTTGGACAAATGTAGTTGGTGATCCCTGCCTTATGGCATATGCATAAGTGGCTGCATAGATGGCTTCTCAAGGAAAATGATCTGGCTGGAAGCATATAAAACCAATAATGATCCTCGTATTATTGCAGGTTATTTTATAGATTCTGTGACTGAAAACAATGGCTGTCCACAAAGAGTAAGGTTAGTTCACGGTACGGAGAATACCCGTGTTGCACAACATTGAGGATGAGAATGGCATGGAGGGTGTCACTTTAGGTCCAAGTACTGGGAATCAGCGGATTGAACGCTGGTGGGCGCCTTGACAAGTGAATGCGCCCAATTTTGGATGGACCATTTGACCATATGAAGGCTGATGGCTATTTTATTGGCAGCTTCTTCGACAAATCCTTGATCCAGTTTTGCTTTCAAAATACCATACAGGTACAGTAGCCTAAATAACTATTTATTATCAGCAAAGACAGAAAAAGTGTTATATAACGTTTTTCTATCCAATATAAAAGGAGGAGCTTGATCACATTGTTGCTGTCTGGAATGACCATTGCATAAGAACAAGCAACAACCCTCGGGCTCCCAATGGTCGTCCCTCCATAATGTATGCGGTTCCCGACCTATATGGGGCTCAGAGTTTCTTGCAGCCAGCTGATCAAATGAAGGTTGAAACATGTCGAGAACACTGTTGTTTTAAAGACTATCCTTGTGATGAGGATGTGTTTCACCTATGTATTGAACTAATGTCTGAGCACAGCCTGGCTATGTCAGAGGATGTTTATGAAATTCAACACTCAAAAGGACATATACTTGATCTGATCTGCTGCTCTGGTGTAACTCCTCTGAACTGCTCTGCATTCGATTTGCCCATTTCTGACCACAAGTTTGTAACCTTCAATGTCAAGATAACATTACCCAAAGCAAATATTTCACGATCCATCTCATCCCGTAACGTTAAGAATATCAACACGCCTGCTTTTTCTATTGGAATTAACAACCTCCCCTGCAAAGACTACCTATCCACCACCGATGAGCTGGTCTCCCATTACAATGATGGACTCCATAAACTTTTAAACATACATGCACCTCCGAAAACCCGGTCTGTCTCTTTCACCCGCTCTGCCCCCTGGTATACACCGGAGTTACGCCAGCTCAAAGCTAAAGGTCGTCGTCTTGAACGCCTGTATACTAAAACTGGCCTTGTAGTTCATAAGGACATGTACAACAGCCACATACTTGCTTATAAGGATGCTCTTTCCTCCGCTAAAATCAGCATACTATGCCAACTTAATTAGGTTAGGTGAAGGAAACACCAGAACCCTGTTCTCTTCAGTGAACAGCATTCTGCAACCACCGGACTCTCTTGCACCCCACCTGTATTCAACTTCTCAATGTAACACCTTCATGACCTTTTTCAATGCCAAAATCAAAAATATTCACCAGCAACTGACCTCCTCTGGCTATACATCACTTCACTCAACTCCGTATGCTCCCCTCTCCTCCTCACTATCCAGCTTCGAACTTCCCACTGTCGCTGAAATATCAAATCTCATTCATAAATCCAAATCATCCACCTGCCAGCTTGACCCCCTTCCTACCCACCTAGTTAAAGCATGTCTACCTTCTCTCTCCGCTTTAATTACCGACATAATTCATTCCTCCCTTACCTCTGGTCTCGTCCCCTCATCCCTCAAAACAGGTGCAATAACCCCTATTCTCAAGAAACCAGGTGCGGACCCCAACTGTTACGAACTCAAGACACTTAGGAGTTTACTTGATTGACAGAAAAAGCGACCTATCCCTTTCCAGTCTGTTAACCCAGAATGCAAAGCGATACAAAATCAGTCAAGTGCCGGGAAAACTCAAATTAAGTTAAAGAGACAAACAACAAAATGAGTGTGGGACCGAGCAAAAGCTAAAGACATACCACTTCCACCCAGAATGGGAGGAAGAATATTTTGTTGTGATGTCACATTCAAAGGTTATTTGTAAAGCAAGCGTCGCTCTGCCAAAGAAAGGTAACGTGGAGAGGCATTATCGGAGTGTTCACAAGGCTGACAGCGACTTCCCTCAGAGTAGCGAGTTGAGAAAGAGAAAGGTCATGTATTATTGCTACACAAACATTATCTCGCAGTCTTAGTGTCGCCAACTCGTTTCTAACATGCAAAAAGACAAACAAATGCGTCTATGGTCGGTGTATTTTTTATCTTTCCGATCCAGACTAGATCTCTCTCTCCCGTCTGTGTGCGAGGGGGCGGGGCAGTTTACACACACGGCTGCTACATGCAGCAGCACACGGAGGAGATAATAATAATAATAATAATAATAAATGATATTTATATAGCGCCTTTCAAGGGACCCAAGGTCGCTGTACATGGTGGACAAACAAAACAAACAGACAATCAACGGGCAAACCAAAGAAATAAATAAAGGAAGCCGGGGGACCAGAAAAGGGCTAGGGCCCGAAGGCCAGGTGTGTTTTTAGTGATGATTTGAAGATGTCCAGGGAGGCAGCATTACGGCAGGAAGTGCATTCCAGAGGGTGGGGGCCGCAACACTGAATGCCCTGTCACCAACAGTTCGGAGGCGAGAGCGGAGGATGGAGAGCAGGCCCGTGTCTGAGGACCGCAGACTGGGATGGCGGAGAGAAGCGCTCCAAGGTGTGGTTAAATGTTACCCGTCTTGAGGTGGACAATGCTCGTTGCCAAGAGTGTTTAGCATGTAAGGGCGGTAACACGAGCAATGTGTCTAAACATTTAGCAAAAGTGCACCACATTCAGACGGAGGAATGCACCGGGTTCGACTGTCTTTCTAGTAGCTCTGTAGCCCCATCCACGAATAACTTTTCCACGTCAGGTGTTATGTATGCTAGCAGCAACACACGGAGTTAACTCCATTATACAAACATGGGTTAATGATTAGAGGTAACAGTTATTTTGTTAAAATTTCAGCTATTCTGTTTACAGTTCTGTCATCAGATTATTTAATACGATTTGTTAAAACATTGTTGTTTCTTTTGATGTGAAATATTATTTATTTAATTTAAATAAAAAGCAATGTTAATTTTGTAAACAATTTGTTAAGTTAATAATATATGTATTTTTGAATCAAGTATTCATCTTTATTGTCTTCATTGTTAGTTTCCACATGCCTAAAACAACCTCAAGCTAAATCTAAAAGTTGATGGCTAAATAAGAGCGTTTGAGAAATTGTGCAAGGCATACAGTAATAGTCCGAATAGTCGTTTCATTAATTGATAGATTAATCGATTATCAAATTAGTCGTTTGTTGCAGCCCTATTGTAGTTATCCCATGTATAAATAAAACATGTTATTCAGCAACCCTTGCCATTTGGGATTTTATTTTTGGTTGGTAGACCTCGGTGAGCTGGTCATTTCAAAAGTAGCTCACCAGCCAAAAAAGCGTGGGCACCCCTGACTTAAAGAGCATAGACCTGACTGTGGCAAAAGACAAGAGCAAAGATCTGACCATGGCAATAGAGAAGACGCATAGACCTGAACATGACAAGAGCCACAACGAACTGAAACTGAACACTGGGAGACAGGGGAATTTAAACACAGGGTAACAAGACACAGGTGGGAACAATCAGGGGCGGGACTGACGCTGATGAGCACAGGAGACACATAAGGGGTCACAGGTGAAAACAATCAGGAAATTAGACACACCAGGGACACTAACGACAGACAGGAAAAACACAAAACACAACCAGTAACTTAATGTGAGTATCAAGATATAAAAGTAATGTAACCTCATAACTTTATTTTGCTTTTGGATTACCGCAATATCAAATGCAATGCAAGTAAACACAGGAGAGAAGAAATATTAATATGATTTGTTTTACTTAAATGTATAATATAATACCATAAAGCAGATTCAGGCAGTAGGTGTATAGATTCACAATTAAAGTATTAGCCTACAGAACAGTACCGCTTCCAGAGAAGAGATACAATTTGATCATTTTACAACAAACAGCTCTTTTTAGGTTTTGAATAAAGATTGTAATCCTGAGTTTCCCTATTATTAAAAAAAGTAAAACTAATCCGATTACATCTTTTCCTATGTAACTAAGGATTACACTTTCCTTTTTTTCTATACGATCTTGATTCGTGTTAGATGTAATCCATTACTGCCTAAGCCAATAAAAGTCATAACTTTTGGAAAATTGTCTCAAGTTATAATTATGCCTTCAATCTCTTTCACATGGAGAAGACATCACATTGGCCGAGGCGTTGCAACTTCCCTCAAGCGTCCTACATGAAAGAAAGATCACATGTTAAAAATGTGTGCACAAACTATTCAGTATGACCCGTCTTAGTTTAAAGCCCAAGTGTAAGAGTGAACAGAGGCGGAGTCTGCCTGCTTTCCAATTTGTTTTGTTTGTTGGCTGCTGCTACCCAAACCAACATCCTCACAAGCATTGACTTTGGAATGTCATTATGCTCCACATGTGGAACAACAAAGGCTTCTTCAGGTGTGTCTTGTATCATAATGATATTGCTCTGATCAGCAGCAAGACTGTTTTCACCACTACCATGGTCTACATCTGCAACCTCCTCCTCATTGCTGTTAACAGTCGAACTAGGACTGTCACTTACCTCGTCATTGTTACTCACCCTGCTTTTCCTTCCAGGCTGGTGTTCTTTGGTGAAATAGAAAATGGTGGGCACTGCAGTGTTTTTCAGGCATCTCCTTCCCTAATAATAAACAAAAACACATAAAATAACTTTTTGAGGTCTGTAGATATTCAACTTTCTTTTGAATAATGTTGTTTTAAAATGTAAGAGTGCATTATAAAAGACAATAGAGGGCCAACATGTTAACTATGCAGTTAATCCATTCAACAATTACGTGTTTCCAAGATTCAGATTCAATGTCATATGCACATAGGCTACAGTGTAGGAATGGCAATGCAAATCTTCTGTCCCGAGCTCCTCCAACAATGCAACATAGTTATATAAGAATCTATATACACGTAAATATAATAAGACCTATGCAAGAACAGAATGTAAAGATAAATATTGTATTGCAAGATGAAATTAAATCATTTTTTTTTTTACAGTGATAGCTGTTAAGATAAATAAGTTGTAAGATGACAACTGTTAGAAATTAAAATCAATGTTTTGATAGCATAATGTACCTTAAACATACCGTCAGTTTAAATGCCGTTTTATACTGAGAAACCAGAAGTTCTTGTGCACAACCAGTTGTTAAGCTTTTATTCTGAAAATCCTTCATGACGACATCCGGGACTACCGCCCTATCATTAAAGTGGCTATTGACGCCGTTAACATGTATTACATGTAAAGTTATGAAAGAGATAAGGAGGAGAAAAGGCATGTGGAAGTAAGCAATGAATGTAAAATGTCGAAATCCTCTGTTTAACGCGATATCGGACACAGACGAACGAGAGGGGAAGTCCCCTACGTCACCACAGCTCACAGAGAGGAGGAGCGAACAGCGAGCAAGCGGGAAGGACGAATGCTTGTAAGCTCTCTTCTGCACGGCCAGCACCTGGGAGAGGAAGCTGCAGACTTTCTCTCCTGTCGAACAATATCCTGTTTGTGACTTTACCGCGCCTTTTTTATTAATTAAAGTACCAAATTTGAACCTCCAGAGACTCCATTTAGTCTCCTTTTTAAGCTTCTCTTTCCTGGACGCGAGAATAAGAACACAGTTAACACAACAGATGAATGAATGTTGCTATTAAGATAATGTAAAAAAAAATTCATCTGTTTTTAACATAGAGTATGTGGGGGGAAATGGCAATTCTCTATCTATGATAAAGAGTCTTTGCATAAATTGAAGAGAAATGTGATGGTTTGCAAAAAAATTCGATTTCTATGTTTCTATACTTAACTGGCAAAATCTTAATTTGGCCTTTAATCAAAAGAACATTACTCATCACTGATGTGCAAGCTGTGCCGTAACAATTATTTAGCATTGTATGATGTATAAAATGTATTTAATTAGTAACAACAATTTACACTCACAAATGGAACCAAGTTATTTTTTTTTTTTTTAAAGGATCTGTACCCATGAGTCCGTGCTGAAGTGATGACTCTCAAAGTGTTCACTGCACAGGCGAGAAGAAACGTTGGGGGTCCATGTATTCCTCCGGATGTTCAGCACCCACTGGTCCAGCCTGTCTGGATCACCTAAAGGAAACCTTTATACAAAAATACATGAAAACCGACCCAAAGACAACAGGATGGTTAATGCCATATTCACTTAATAACGCATGAACAACTTTTACAAATATTTCTATATAGTCTGTGTTGGTAAATGTCATCTAGGTTGCACATTTCCTGCTGAAATACATGCATGCCAAGTTACTGCGTGGCACTTTGGTTTTGATAAAACACTGTAGTTCCACGATATAAACGTTTCATTCATAATCAAACGAGACAATCTGCAAGATAAATAGCTATTTGTTGTTATTCTTAATGCTTGTCATTCACACGTTAATAAAATAAAAATAAGTACCGATACATAGCAGAACAATTGTGGCGATGTTCAGCTTAATAAGCCTTGCTCAACATCATTTCTTTAGCTAATACTATAGCAGGCTGCAGGCGAACCAAGTCCGCGTTTCGCTGCATTCCTTGATCTCCAGTTATAACGCCGGGCTCCGCCGCTGGCCGAAGCTAACGGAGCCGCAAAGGGCTAGCTACGTCATCCCAGCGGCTCCGGTTAGCTTCGGCGGCGTGGTCTCCGGTGGCCCCACTGGGATAATTTGGTCCCCTTTTAACATTTGCTCCCATTTAGCATTATGGGCGTCATAGCCATATACTATAAAAGTCTTACCCAAGGCTGAATCATAAACTAAACTATATATATATATATATATATACACACACACACACACACATGTATAAAGGGTTACATCCTTAGCTGGCTAATAAGCTACATAACAAACTAACAAGCACACAAACACCTGCTAACGGGGTTAACATGTATGTGAGTGAGGTAACTGAGGTTTCTCCCATTGTTTCCCTTTAAACTGTGGGTTTTTCTCTGGAAGTTTTTCCTTGTACGATGTGAGGGTCTAAGGATAGAGGGTGTCGTTTTTCTCATACTGATATTCTGAACAATCTGTGCTGTTGTATTTGCTGTAAAGTGTCTCTACTGTAGGCTATTTTTATTATATGTACAGCACTTTGGCTCGACCAAAAATCGTTTATAAATGTGCTATATAAATAAAACTTGATTTGATATAATATTATCATTTTACTCACTGAAAAAAGCTGAGAGTAGACTTCTTGGAAGTTCTGTTAGTACATTCAAGCGCACAGCACGACATTTGAATTGTCTGGTATTTGTAACAATATTCCCTAAAAGGCAAAATCACCACGAACACGGCTAAAGCTAAAGGGTCAAGAACAGTAACTACGACTAACTAACGTTGTAGCCTCTATGGTTGTAGCCTAGCAGAGTGGACAAGTTGCTGTTAGCTGACAGTGAGGCACGTGCCTGTCCATCAAAGTGACCACGCCCTAATTTATGCAAAAAATGTAAGACCTAATATAAATAAAAGGGTCGTGTTAGAAAACAATTCACTCACAGATCCATAATCATGAAGGTGGAATCAGTGCATGACATTAAGGATTTTGGGAGATGGCCCTGAGCCCAATGGAGATTGCCCTGAAAAATGCGCGCGGACGTAATGACGCACGAAGGGTTTGGGGGGGCCTACCCCTAGAACATTTTGATTTTTGCAGGTCTTAGATGCTGTCTGGTGCATTCTCTAGACTGAATTATAAGATGAACCACCACAATATTATATTGTACAATTTCAATGTTATTCTTCATTTCACTTGTTTGTCTGTTCTTGTTTGTGTTTGCTCGCTTGCATGCCCTGCATAGCTATAAGAAACACTTAAGTTGTTGGTCAAGACACTTTCCATCTGATGAAGGCGAATGCCTTCCCAGATGTAAAAAAGTAGAAAACGTTACATTCAGTTATAACTGCCAAAACAAACATTATTTACACTATTATGGCCCCTGTTAAAAATATTTGTAATGTTATCTACTGTAAGTTGGTCCAACGAATGCCTCCTCATCCGGAAGCTGACCGAGCAGACCCGAGCAGCAGTCGAGAGGAGCCGAGCGCATCCGCCAAGCACACAAAATGGCGACGTCAGATTTCCCGTTAGCCGGCAAATCTAAATCTTTTCGGTCAAAATGTCCGGTCAAAATAATTTCCCTTTAGCGCAATACTGCTTCAGTTGCGCAACTTATGTGACAGACAAGAAGAGTATGTGACAGACAAGAAGACTCCATTCTAATGTCTAACACGTAATGTGGAGAAAGAGATGTCGTGTATGGGTTGATTGTGCGTTGATCTGTTGGTAATGCCTCGGGGTTCCGGTGGGCATGTAAACAAATGCATAATGCTGCGCTATACTTTGTGGCCTCACCCGGTTGCATAGCGACGCTTATTGTTTAGGTGTCTTTTAATAAGGAGGTAGTCCTATCATTAGCTAGAACTAGCTGGATCTGATCGATATGGACATAAACGCGAGTGAAGTCTAATCAGCTGCTGCTGATGAGTCGACACGCAGCTCTGCATGATCACATGCAGCGGTGAGCGGACAAAACACACACTTCAGGTTAGAATATCACACGTAGCTATTTTAATTACCTCTCAAACTACCGTAACTAGTTATAGATATGTTTAGTCTTACTGTCGGGTCACTCATTACTGATCCGCGAGCTGCATGATACTGGCATTATAGATTGCCCGATCGGGCAACCAGCAGGTGAGGCTTCATTGCCCCGGGCCATCGGGCAGTCGTTAATGTCGAGCCCTGGGAATCTAACTATATCGATAATAAAATGTATGGAGCCAGGGGTAGAAACATGTTTTTTTCTGCTGTAAAATTGGGCATGTTAACATGGGGGTCTATGGAAATTGCTCCTTTCTGCAGCCATCGCCTATCGGCCAATATATGGACTGCAGTGTGTGGCACTTCCGTATTGGCGTCCCGGCTCTTCCCCAGAGTTTGCCGCTTGGACACAACACAAGAATAGTGACACCAACAACTGGAATAATTTCCGCCCAATCTCTAATTTACCATTTCTCTCCAAGATACTCAAAAAAACTGTTGCAGCCCAAGTCCACACTCATCTGAACAACAATAATATTTTTGAAGAATTTCAGTCTGGTTTCCGCTCCTCACACAGTACAGAGATGGCCATGGTTAAAATCACAAACGATCTCCTGGTAGCAGCTGACTCTGGGCTCTTATCCATACTCATCCTCCTTGACCTGACTGCAGCCTTTGACACAATCTCACACCACATCCTCTTTGACAGATTATCTTCCATTGGTATCACTGGCACATCCCACACCTGGTTTAGATCTTTCCTCTCTGGCCGTACTCACTTTGTCCAACTCAAACACTTAATCACAGTCCCATCCAGTCTTCACTGGTGTTCCTCAGGGTTCTGTCTTGGGCCCCCTCCTATTTATCATCTACCTTCTACCTCTCGGCCATATCTTCAGAAAATACGCAATCCAATTTCACTGCTACGTGGATGACACCCAGCTCTATTTCTCCACCAAACCCACTTCCACTCCCCCCCCACCCCCCCACTGCCCTTTCCGACTGCTTACTGGAAATCAAATCCTGGTTCTCATCCAACTTTTTAAAACTGAACAGTGATAAAACTGAGTTTCTCTTAGTTGGCTCCAAGTCCACTCTGGCCAAAACTGACACATTTTTCCTCACTATTGACAATTCCACAGTAAAGTTAAGAGTCTGGGTGTCATCCTTGACAGCACCTTATAATTTGAAGCTCACATCAACATCATCACTCGATCTGCCTACTTCCACCTCCGCAATATTAAACGCCTCCGCCCATCACTCACACCCAACAGCACCGCCATCCTCATCCACGCCCTCGTTACATCCCGTATTGATTATTGCAACTCCATCCTCTCTGGTCTTCCTCACAAATCCCTGCGTGAGCTCCAACTGGTCCAAAACTTAGCCGCCCGTATCATTACCAGAACTCCTTCCATTGATCATATCACTCTGGTTCTCCAACAACTCCATTGGCTCCCCGTTAAATACCGCATAGATTTTAAAGTGTTGCTCCTCACCTTCAAGGCCCTTCACACTCTTGCACCTCCATATCTCTCTGAACTCCTTCACACCTACACTCCCTCTCGTGCCCTCCGATCCTCCTCTGCCTTCCAACTCACTGTACCTTCTGCCCGCCTGACCACCATGGGGTCAAGAAGAGCCTTCATCCACTCTGCCCCCCGTCTCTGGAACTCTCTCCCACAAGACATCCGCAATACGGACTCACTCTCAGCCTTCAAATCCAGCCTGAAAACACACCTTTTTAAACTGGCATATTCAATATCTTAATAATTTTTCTAAACTAATTGTTGTTTTTAAGTCTTTGTTTTTAAGTCTTGTATTACTGTGTGATCTTCTTTGTTGCTTGTTTTTAATTATGCTCTGTAAGGTGTCCTTGAGAGCTTTGAAAGGCGCCCATAAATAAAATGCATTATTATTATTAAATTACGGACCTCTATGTAAAACTTTGACAAATGATTATTGATGAGCTGGGGGAATAGAGTATGGTTTTGTTCTTTGCGAAAAAGCGCCACCTTAATAGGCCTACCAGTATACCAATATGCTCTGAAATATTCATTGTATCCTAAATGTAGGCCTGCAGGTAGATACACTTTGCAAAGTTTGCAGGCTCCTTCGAAGTTGCTCTTGTTTCCAGTCCTCTGTCCAAGGGCTTGATTGAGACAGTGACTGCATGCATCAGTCAAAGTGTGCATGGTAACTCTATAGTCTGTGGTGCTGAATAGTACATTAATAGGTCATCTTCAACAGGGTGTTTTAGAAGATCATGCAATGTAGTGAGTATCAGTTTAATAATGTCCATATTATTCCCAATATGTAAATAATGTTATTTAATGTACTCTTTTGTATCAATTTGGCACATGCTGTAATATTCATGTATTCAATCATTTTAAAACATATTCATTTATTTTTTAAATAAAGATTGATTTATAGCGATGGACGAATAACTAAGTAAAAGTAGCAATATTGCAATAGCAAACAATACTCAATTATCAGCAAACTTTTTCTTTAGTCAAAATAAACATATGACTGCACAGTATGAAAGCTGTTGTAATGTTAACAGGCACAACAACTGGCAACATTGTAAACTGCCATTACAAATAAAGAAAGAAAACAATCTGAGTCAGGAATTTTTATATCTTCAAAATATTTTTTGGAATGATCTTACACATATCCCCACATATAGCATTTAGAGTGTACTGAACTCACACATACTTCCAGACAAAGCCTCATTCTACTTGGCGAGAATACACACATTTATACCTACTTGGGCCAGTCAGCTGCCATGTTGTTCTTTAGAACAAGTGGACATGGACAAATTATTAAGGTTGTGTCTTCCTGGTCGAATGTACTTATTGTAAGTCGCTTTGGACAAAAGCGTCAGCTAAATGCAATGTAATGTAATGTAATATTACTAAAAAAAGAAACCACCGCGGCCCAACCCATCTTTAGTGGGCAAGTAGCCACACATATTTTTACGATTTTTCGAATTCCCAGGGCCTAATGGGCCCCTGCACCCATTGGGCACCCACCCAATGTATCCACATCCATGAAAAAGACACAAGAAACACTGATTATACACAACAAATTAATGAAATGTCAAGTTGCTGCAGGAATGATTTGCTGCAGGAATGATTTGGGATTAAGCATCGTACCTTGAACTCACAACCTTCTGGGGCATCAGCCTGGAATAGTTGCTGTAATAACAGATCCTGTTGGACAGACCAGATTATGTCCATTAGACTCCAACACCTTGTTCATCTCAGAGCTGAAGTCAGGAAAGCTGTCATAATGGATTGACAGCTCCAGGACGCAGCCACAAGTATGGGCCGCAGGTCTTCGCTGAAAACCATGAATCTGGGTAAAGTCAATTATGATTTCCTTCCCCAGGAATAGATCTGAGCCTGTGCAGAACCTGAGGAACCAAGACAGATGCTGCATATCAGCATTCCTTAAGTATGTGGTTAGGTACTTTTGAATGTCCTTCTGGTGGACATTGATGGCCTCTGGGAAGGTGAGAGACTTAACAACCTTTCTTGCCGTTGGTTGTAGAGTTTCATACAATGATGGCAGGTCCTGAAGGCTGTGCCCAGTGTAGTGAAATATTTGTATGTATTCATGTTAGCAAACTATGGATAAGCTTAAAATGGGAATAATTTGGGTAAAACTGTGAGCTGGATTTGGGGCCTGTTGACATGTGTTTTTGAGGACAAAGGAAGATGGGGGAAGGTGAGAGCATGTCTTGATTTGCATTCAACTTAGATCTAGCTACAGTGATTGGGGAAAACTAAGATCTGAGGTGTTAGTGATATTTGGGGCTGCCAATCAAGGAGGTCCAAATGGGAGGATCGGATATTCCTCCCATTGTTAGAAAGTATAAACACAGACACCCACGCGGTGTTCACTCTCTTTCTTCTGGCTGGCTCACGTGCAGGTAAATTCGGGATCCCAAAGATAATTTGTATTGAATTTGTACTGTATTGATTGTATTGCATTGTCATATTACCATTAAAGTAGATTATTGTTTACTTGGTGGCACTGGATTCCTTCCTGTATTATAACCAGCTTGATAGGGACGCGCGGAGATTTGAAAAGCGGATCAGTTATCCCTTTAAATCTCTAACACCAGCTGTGCATAGTACGTTTGCCCATTGTTCAATGACATATGCAGGCTCTTGGACAAGAGTTTTTTGGGTAAGCTCCTTGAGGATTTCATCTACATTGCTGGCTGCAGGCCTCCTTCTGCAGCTGTGGTTGTCCAGCACCTCCAAAAGCTCTTCTTGGTCCACACTGAACGATCTGATTCTGGCATGTACTGTAAGAAGTTCTCCACCATATCGCTCTTGATGCACCCTAAGGAAGCTTGCTCCAATATGACGGGCGCGATCTTCACAGGAAGATATTTTGCCCTTGCCCATCCGAAAGCAATGATACGGCCGACACTTTCCCACTGCTTCTCTCCAAAATCATGCCTGAGGAAAGGCACACTAAATGTGTTGCCCATGGTGCACTGTTCATACACTGAACAAAAATATAAACGCAACACTTTTGTTTTTGCTCCCATTTTTCATGAGATGAACTCAAAGATCTAAAACCTTTTCTATATACACAAAATAACCATTTCTCTCAAATATTGTTCACAAATCTGAAAACATCTGTGATAGTGAGCACTTCTCCTTTGCCGAGATAATCCATCCCACCTCACAGGTGTGGCATATCAAGATGCTGATTAGACAGCATGATTATTGCACAGGTGTGCCTTAGGCTGGCCACAATAAAAGGCCACTCTGAAACGTGCAGTTTTGCTTTATTGGGGGGGGTCCGAAAACCAGTCAGTATCTGGTGTGAGGGTTAGGGGTAGGGTTAGGGTAATGTTGTGAATTGAGTGGCCCATGGTGGTGGTGGGGTTATGGTATGGGCAGGCGTATTTACTTTTCAAGCGCTCAAAAAGCTTTGATTTTCCAGTTTTGTTGTGACTGTATTCCTTTCGCCTACAAAATCCCAACACTGCTAGGCGATCACCATATGATGGCAGAAAGGTCTTTAAGTCTTCATCTGTCATCAGCTGTATGGTGCTGGCATCAATCTAAAAATGGTTTTAAAATAGAAATCTTGATTATTGGCTTATCATTGGTTAAAATGTTTTCATAACGATCAACTGGAAGTCATTTATAAGCTTTAATTGAATAATAAACAAATGATCAACAAAATATTTAAGTATGTTTGTAAATGATTAGGCGCTTAACATATCAAAATGGTTTTGTAACTAATCTCAAACTTTAAGTAAATCATGAAATAATCATATGCAAATAAGATTTACAGTCAGCGAAGTTACTCACATGCAGGTAAAAAAGAGACTAGCAATTCCATGTGTTTCATAGGACGCATAAATTGTGTACCCTGTGAACCATAATAAACACACAAAATGGGCTATATGCAATGACTTAGACATCAAATCAGCAGAGGTTTATGTTATTTAATGGGACGAAGGTAAAATGGAATAGAAACTCTGTATAGTTTTTATGGATGTGTATTAGGTTCCTGCGGCTGTATGAACCATTTACAAGAAAAAAGCCTCCACAACCATATTCGGTAATGAACTGTGTTACTTTCCTTTCTTTAGACATTCTTTTAAAATGTATTTTAACTGTTTTTAGGCCTTTTCATACAAATATCTTCACAGTCTGTCATTTCTTATTAAATTCATACATATAATAAATACATGAACTACATTTAAAAAAGATCGTGAATAAATGCTAAACTAAGTAAATAAATATACAAATTAATACGAATACTTGAAAGAGCTGATGAATATGTGCATTATTTTAAATGTAAATAAATAAAAAAGCCATCTAAAATAGAAATATAATTGTATGTCACATTTGACAAATTAATGAATATATTTGAAGGCATATTATTTCTGTTGCTAGACTGTCAACGTGATTAAATTCTTATTTTTCATCAATTACTGTAAAGTAAGCCAGCTCACATCAGTGATGTTTACATTTGTATGTCTTGTAACTTTCAGGGTCTACCAAAAGCATGGCTCATGACTAATACATGATGCATTTCATAATTGCTTTTCCTTTGTAACAGCAGTGAAACTTGTATGTGTACATGGTGCATAGTTTAGATTGGGCGTAGGCAGTTTGAAACAGGTGAGAAAGATATGCGTGTTATTAAACGTTTTTTTGCCGTCTTTCCAAATGATTCAGTAATACATTTACACATTATTTACAACATGTGAGTACAGAAGTCATAACATATTGTTAACTTTAAGACTTTGTTCATACATAATAGTTTATACTTTAAATTAGCTTCTGTTTAATTATTCCATGTGTTAGTACACATTTATACAATTATAAATAATGGTAATAATGTGTGCATTTTTTGGGCAACTTGGATTATTTTTCTATACCTTCTCCCCAAAAAAGAACATAAACCTCTTCTAAACTGATGACCAAGTCATTTCATATGGTCCATTTATCTTGTGTACTACAGTACAATGGTATGCCTTCTCTGACCCACATTAGTTACCAAGAAGGAGTTCCGGCCCCTTCTTATTACCTGCCTGTAACTTTACTGACAGGTCATAACATGTCTTACTTATTCACCATTTACTAATGATTTGATAATGATTATTTCATGTTTGACAAAAGGTAGATGTGTTATAAAACATTGTTGTTATGTTAAGCACTTATTAAACAGAGCAAAAAAGGTAAGGACATTTGTGTTTGGTAGATTATTTCTTTGTTGTAACAATGCTTCTTGGCAATACATCTTATACCGTTGGAAAGCCTGTTTATTTACCTTTCAAATGGTGCCACATTTGTGAGGAACATCACATTTCCTTACTTTTTGTGCATTATTTTACAAACATATCAACATGTTTTGTTGATTATTGAACCATTATCAAACTAATTATTTACAACTTCAGAATGATTGGTTTTTACAAAGTTTGACCTAATAAATGTTATATTTTGAAGAAACAATGAAAGGGACAACAGTTTGGCTGATATACTGGTTATGCATATGCAATGAAGTACCTTCTCATTCTCCAAGGTCTTTATTGTTTCCTCCGGAACATTTATCTGCCTCAAGAAGTCACTTAAGGCATCCATCCTGTGAGTATGAATTACAAGTAGTTAGTAGTTATCATAAAAAATAAACCATACACAACAAGAGATTTGAGCTACAGATGAGCTATGAGTTTGTAAGGGAAGTGGGCATGTTTACTTTAGAGCAGTGGTTCTCAAACTTTTTTCAATAATGTACCCCCTTTGAAAAAAAAATTCAGCCAAGTACCCCCTGATCAGCGCAAAAACAATTTGTTAAGGAAAAAATGCCTATATAAAGAGGTACAGTACAGAGCTGCACCATCAGTGTCTGATTCATTAAAACAACAACATTGTAACTGAGAAACACTTAAATGCTACATTTCAAATTTTAACATCATGCAATAACACTAAGATGGCATTAGTTGCATTAAACTGATCTTTTTAATAAGTTGTCCTTACAATGTAGTGAGAATGTGCTTGTGCTTCACTGAGGATCTTTGTCATTCTGACAGGGAGGCAACCTGCAGTTATTACACTTCGCATTTTGAAATATGTGTAACTCTGTTAATATAAAACCCACACTGCTCAAACTTCGTTACTTTCCCTAAAATGTGTATATTTATTTATTTTGGGGCTTGGGGAATGAAGAGAAAAAAAGATATGAGCATTTTATGAGCATGGGATTTTGACCCCTCATATAAACATATGCATAATGCTGCGCTATACTTTGCGGCCACACGCCGTTGTCAAGCAACGGTTATTGTTTAGGTCCTTTTGAAAAGCAGGCAGTCAAATAATTAACTAGAACCAGCTAGATCTGATAGATTTGGACATAGACGCGAGTGAAGTCTAACCAGACGGGAGAGAGAGATCAGATCAGCTGCTGCTGACGGAGAACACGCAGCTCTGCATGATCACAGCTCCGCCGCTTTGACGGACCGTTGAGTGGAGCAAAATTAAATACACTAAGAGTTAGACCTAACACGCTAAACTAGTTATAAATATGTTTATTCTTTACTGTTGGGTCACTCATTACAGGTTCAGCGAGCTGCACGCGACTGACGGGCTGTCAGGAGAGGGAGAGGAAAAGAGAGCAGCCCGTTTATTTTTCCCATTTTATTATCCAGAATTACTGTAAACTTTTGAATAAAGTAGTTCATCTACTATTAGTAGTTTGTTTAAATGCATTAATTATGTTTTTTTTAATTTAAATTAGCATAAAATAAATCTCACATACCCCCTGCAGTACTCCAACGTACCCCCATTTGAGAACCACTGCTTTAGAGTATATAACGATAGTTACGGCTGTAACTACGGTTCTATGAGTCCCGGATGACCGCCAGAGGCGGTCCCTTTAAGCACTGGATATGTCCATCGCGCGCATGCGCAGCTCGAGTACCAATAACAACAAAGTCACCTGTGACCCACGTGACACCGGCTATATCAGCCGGTGTCGTCAGAGGATCTGTTCCCAGAATCTTCTCGCGAGCACACAATAATTCTGAGTGACAGGAAACTCTGGCGGTCATCCGGGACTCATAGAACTGTAGTTACAGCCGTAACTATTGTTCTATTTCGTCCCTACTGACCGCCAGAGGCGGTGCTTTAAGCACTGGATGACTTATACCAACAATGTCATGAAGAATCCAAGCCCTTGCTCACCACTGGAAGCAGCGGAGCTCGGCAAAAGGACCACGCCCAAATAATGGGGAGTGGCGACATTAACCTGATGACAACTGGAGAATGTGCCAGAAGACGCCCACGACGCCGCGGCGCAGATGGTCTCCAGGGGCACCACCCTCAGGGCAGCCCAAGATGTTGAGATGCTCCTTGAAGAGTGGCATCTCAGCCCGATGGCAGGGGGCAGCGACTGGCCCCGATAGCCTGTGAGATGGTATCGACAACCCAGTGAGGCAGCCACTGGTTAGAGGGCATAACCTCCTTTAGTGCCGCCAGGGCAAAATCAAGAGTTGCTCCTACTGCCGTATACAGGCAGTAGCCTTGATATACGCCCTTTGGGCACCCCCAGGGCACAGCAACTTCGACGTGCCGTACTCCTGAATGTCAAAGCGTGCCAGCTGGGCAGGCTGATTGAAGTGGGTTTGTGGAAGGACCCCGGGCAGGAATGCCACATTTGCCAAAAGGGCAACGCCTGAGAGTCCCACCTCGGGCATGTATCGTTTATGGAGAGGACATGCAACTCCCCGACTCGCTTCCCTGAGGCTATGGCAAGCAGAAATGCTGCCTTCGTGGGCAGCCACCTAAGCCCCACCTGGGCCAGGGGCTCGAAGGGAGGAGATGATAGGGCAGCAGGGGCAGGTCCCAAGCCGGAGCCCTCGGGGTGCTAGGGGGACGCTGCCGTAAAGCCCCTCTCATAAAGAGGGACACCGCCCTGTGGCACCCCGCCGTGGCGCCGTCGACCCGAACATGTCGGGCAGAAATAGCAGAGACATAAATTCAGAGTGGAGTGAGAACGTCCACTATCTAGAAGGGACTGTTGTCTAAGCAACAACGTACATGCTGTCCCCAAGGAACACGCATATTCTTGCAGGGGTAGAAAGTGAGTGCAAGCTGCACAGCCCGAAGCTCTAGCACGTTGACCTGGCGTGCACCCTCCTGGGCAGATCGCTGACCCTGAACGGTCCTGCCCTGCCGCACTGCACCCCACCCTGAGAGACATGCACCTATGGTGATGGTCTCCTGGCGGGATGGGATGGCGCCCATGGGCACGCCCATCAGGAGATAGGCCCTGCCCCTCCAGCGTGACAGAGAGTGGCAATGCTGCGACACCCTGACTTCCCTGTGCCACTTGGCGTCCAAGTGAAGGCTGTTCAGCCACATCTGCATGGGGCGCAACGACAGCGGGCCTAAGGGCCCAGCAGCCGAAGGAACTGAATATAAGGCACCATCTTGCCCGGCCCACGTAGAAGAAGGCATCCCTCAAGTCCACAGTTGAGAACCACTCCACCTGTGCAGTGGTCAGCATATAGAATGGCAGCACCTTCAGGAATCTGTTGATCCCTCTGAGGTCCAAGATCGGGCGAAATCCGCCAACTTTCTTGCTCACGAGAAAGTACGCCGAATAGAACCCCCTGGGCTAAGCAGAGGGTCTTACTGGCTCGATTGTGTCCTTGGACAGAAGGACGGACAACTCTTGGGCCGACTGTCAATTAGACCCAGCCGAAGGCTAGGGGCCGGAGCTGCGGTCCGTACCCCTGGGTTAAGGTGGAAACCACCCAAGGGCCGGAAGTACAGACCGCCCAGTAACTGAGCTGCTGCTGGGAAAGCAGCCGACGACCGCCCCCGGGATTTCAGGGCCCAGCCCCCTGGCCCCTGGAGCCCCTTGGGGGGTGCCGGTAAGGCTCTGGGGCACGAGGCCGCCTGGGGCACGAAAGTCATTGGGAGGCGGTTGAGTGGGCCGCTAAGACCTCTGCAGACCACCCCTGTAATCCGGCGGCAGAGTGTGGCTGCTAGAGCGGCCCCTGGGCCTGCTGGGAGTGGGCACAGGTCTGTGAAGACCCGAGAGCTGCTGCCTGGTCTGCCTAGCTTGGGCAGCACGCTCCAGTGCCTCCCCTATCTGACCCAAACAGCTCCCCTGCCTCGACTGGTACGCGATGGAGGACTCTCCTGCATGCCTCCGTTAGTGGTGACTAGGGGGGCGGGGGGGGGGGCAGGCGGCCCGCTAGCAGCCCCTACACCAGGCTGAAGGGCCAAGAGGCGACTTCATCATGCCCCTATCGGCAGCTAGCCGATCCACTTTAGAGGACAGCCTGTTTCTAGTCCTTCTATTGGGGGGAGCACCCATAGCCATCGCTCCCTCAAGTCGCCAGGGAATAGACTTGATCTGGAGGAGGATGTGACAAGGAGAGGTGTCTGTTGGCTGCTGCCAGACATTCCACCTCAGTGATTCTAGCCACTCTGAGCGCCCGAGGCATGCAGCTACAGCTCATGCAGGCGTTTACCGTGAGAACCTCCCTCAGATGCTCGAATTTCGTCCCCACTGACCGCGAGAGGCGGCCGAGGCAGGAGAGGCAGCTAAATTGAATGAGGGACGCAGCCAAAGCTGGGACTCAAATGCTAATGATAGCTCGGGCACAACGCCACAAGCAGAACTTTCAAAAGAGCATAAGGGCAACTTTATGGGAGAGGAAGCGGGAACACTGTCGTCACCAGAAAGTCTAAGCCAAACAAAAAATAAGATGACAATCAGGACAACTTGGCTGGGAGAGGGTGCGGGGACACAGCCATCACCAGCAACAAGCTGACACGAACCTGTCTGTCGAGGCTCTGCACAGCGCACAGCCGGCCACAGCTCCTGGGGGACGCGTTAACGACCCGTAGCTCCGACTGTCAGTCGCGAAGCTGCATGCGGCCAGCTGCTTGCAGAGAAATCCCTCAGATCAAACGTTCAAACCTGAACCTACATAGTAGTGTATTGCTTTGACTTGCTGGTAGTTGTCTTAAGTCATTATAATGAGATAACTAAGTCAATATAATGAGATAGTAAGTCAATATAATGAGATAACTATCTCATTATATTGACTTACTATCTCATCCGGTAGTCCGGTATCCTTTCTGCCTACAAGAGTTACCGTGACAACGCTTTCCCTCAGGATGAGCTGCGCCCACTCACAAGTAGGGATGGGTATCGTTTGAAATTTATCGATTCCGATTTCGATTCCGGTTCTGCTTATCGATTCCGGTTCTTATCGATTCCCCGTTTCGATTCCAAAATTGTAAAATAAAGAGGTCAAACGTTTAGATAACAAAAATATATTTATTCTTAAAAGCTTTAACTGAAATTGTTACTAAAAAATATACATGCAATACAAATCTATTGCACAATAGCTGTGCTTTATTTTAACTGAGCTATGCCTGTGGCAAGCTATTAACAGGCATTACACTTTGCCTTTTATTTTTATTTTTTAGTGTAGTGGAGCCTCACTTCAGAGTGTTTACCGCGACCTATCTTTGGTGTTATGAAGTGACTGAGCTCGTGAAATGTCTACGGGAGGGCGGGGGAGCATCGCTGCGGGGCAACTGTGGACCTCTGTCGCCTGTCAGCGTAATTTATATGATGCCGTTTAAAAAAATGAAGGGCGGTGCCGGCCGTCAGCGTACCGAGCCGGCCGTCAACGGCCCGCTGACGACCGGCCGTTCTGTGATTCTCCAGGTCCGCCCTGTATTCCACCGGGTCACCGCAGCACCGCGGTTCAGACGGACCCGCTGGAATACAGGGTCTACCGCGTTTAGGAACCGTTAAGCAGAACCGAAATTGTGTATTTTGTATGGGTACCCGGTACCCGGCATTTTCTTATCGGTTCTCATCTGGAACCGAGTTTCGGTTCCCAACCCTACTCACAAGTGACAGACCACTCATGGGGCATGTGAGTGGACATGATTGTAAAAAATAAAACACTCAGAATGATTAAAGCCGAAGAACAGCATTTAAAAAATACTGCAGTGTGTTGTTTTATAACCATTGCTGGTTTTCTTATATTTGTATTTTCATTAATTAGTCTTTTACTTTCATTTTGAAGGCATTCATAAGATGCTTCTGTCACAAGAAAATAGTGTTTATCTTGTGATAACATTTTGAATTCACAACTATAAAATCTGCAGATTTCGCCCATTTGCTGCGTTTTCTTTCCTAAAGATCAAAACATGGAAATCTTCCATGTTGATGATCTGATGCACAGAATGAACCTACAGAATACAAACCCATTGAACCTTTTTCATTCCCTGTTTTTTACAAGTTGAAATTAAATATTCATGTATTGATTTTACATTTACATTTTACGGTCTTGTTTGTCTGACTGTACATTTTTAGCGGCAATTTCTGGTCTTGTGTATTATTAAGATCTTGTTATTTTGAAGACATGACAGATGAAATATAACTGAGCTAATAATGAAATATCTCCCCTTCATCTTTGTTCAGCAGTTTCTCGCTCTCATTGATCCCCTTGATACTCTGCTGGAAACATCGAAAAGAAAACATGAACAGAAATTGCAGTTTTTGAATGAACTCACGGGACTTCTCATGCTGTATTCTTTGGTCACGTCTGACATGAGACAGACTCACCTTTCTGTTAAAGCTTAGTAAGAACTCGTGTTTTATTTCACCTTTCTGAAGGTTTCGTGAAACCACACAGTTTCAGCGCCGTGGCGTCTCTCCTTACAACACCGCAGACTTTGACAATGACGTCAACGCCTCAGTGTCCGAAACCAACATTAGATAGATAGAGCTTTATTGTCTCCCTTAGGAGAAATGTGTCTTGGGCATCGAGATAATAAACAGAACAGAGATCGCATGGCAGAAGAAACATACATAGTGTCCGTCAATTTGCACATATCCCTATTGTGTCCATACCTATTTACACATAATGCACTTCCCCTATTTAACCTTCTCGATTGCACAAACTACTCTGTAAACATTGCACAGCATAATCACAATTGTTTCTGACTGTTCAGCAGCTTGATTGACAGAAAACGTATACCTGTTCAATTTACAGTTTGGTAATCTATACCTTCTGCCCTCGGGGCAGCAACTCAAACTCTCTATACAGGATGTGTTTGGGGTCGCATGGGATTTTACGACCTTGCTTTCTCACCATCTCCTCAAATATCTACTGAAGAGAGGATGGTGGAAGCATGCCAATTATGTTTCCAGCCCTTTTTATCAAGCTCTGGAGTTGTGATTTAGATGTAAAGGTCACATGTCATGGCCATTTCCACTGATCATAATTCCATTGTTGATGTCTACTAGAATAGATTTATACTGTGCAATTTTCCAAACTCATATTGTTTCGCATACAGCATCTCTGTAAACTACGTGTATTCACTCTCTCCACTAAACGGCTCGTTGCAGCTCTTGCCCCCCCTCCCTGTGAGCCCAGTGTGCTCCGATTGGTCAGCTCGGCCCCTCTGTTCTGATTTGTCAACCACCAGAGAGGCTCTGCCCCTGTTGACATCTGCCGTAAAGTGGTTTAGCGGGTACTTAGCCCATGGTGTTTTTTCGGCTCTGAGCGGAGTAGCAGAAATGAAATGGCGTCAGTAAAGCCATATATGTACGAACCGGAGTCCGACCCTGAGAGTGAAACGGACCGTGATGGACCTGATCCACCGTCCCAAACAAGAATACAGCAGGCGGTTTCACAGTGGAACGTTTTAATTTTGTATAGCTGCTACATTTCAGATGTAATGTTAGAACTTCATCATTTATCTACATCACAGTAACAAGTGTGTCCGCTGACTAACCAAACTTTCCAACTGTTATTTAGGTGCACGTGTGAAAACTGCGCAGTAATGCCTACCGAGGTGGAAGACCTCTGTTGCAGGGAGATTAGAAAGGTGACAGTGTAGTGCCGATGAAAGGGAGTCGGGGGCGGTGTGTTTAGAATCAGGTAAAATACATGTCTGCTCTGTCTGACAAGCTAAACCTAAGAGCACACACTAAAGGGTCCGTGTGGCAACACTATACCAAAGGTGAATTATGGTCAAAACAGGGTGTCACCACAACAAATACAAAAACACCAACAGTAGCACACAACATTATATACACCATACATACTTGTCAAGTCAATAGACTATATGCCCTTTTATTTATTCTATAGTAATTGAATGTTTATTTTGTAAACCTCGCCATAGTTGGATTTAATTGCTAAACGTATTATGTTACAAATATCTTATCCTTTTAACACGAATGCACCAAGTCCCAGAACCCATTGTGTGCATGGTTGACCACCCCGGACTAGAACCAAACTGCCTCAATCCCTACACCCTGCAGAACCTCCACAATATTTATCGGTTTGATTATGGACCTTTGAGGCGTAGAACTGAAGAAGAGTAAGTTATTTTTAGCTATAATAAACTACTACTGGATTAGATGAAAAATCAAATAATGGTTTGCTATATATGAATGATCTAGGAGCAAATAATTCAGGGAAGAAAGGCTATCAAGTAGTTCCATCAAACTTTATTTTGATAAATGTACAAATTGATCATGTGTACATTACACACTGTATGAGATAAGATGGACCTTTATTAATCCCTGTGGGGAAATTCAGTTGTTCAAGCAGCCAGAGGGTAAGGGTGAAAAACAGGACAGCACATATATGTTATCATCCATTCCTCCTCTTATAGGCGTTTTAGGCATCTGGTGCTGGGGCTTTTTGGGACGAGGAATCAGAGTGGTCATCCCGTCGTGTGTGGTCCGCCGGATACGCCAGGAGTTCCCTGATCTGGCTGGACAGTACGTGGGCTTCCGACCGCCCCTAGACTAAAACGTGAGACATGGCGGGCTACCACTTCCTCCTTTGAGGGCCTGTCAAATTGAGTGGACAGGTCCTTTGGGATGTTGATTTTATTCATCTCCTCCACAAAGGGTGTTGTTGGGTCCTCAAAGACTTCTTCAAACACCAGCCTCATCAGCTCACCCACGTACACTGAAAAATATAACATTCATATAATAATTAATTATATACACTTATTCATTTCTCTTTTATTCTTTCATTGTACAGATTTGGTCTCCCCTGGTGGTGTAGTTGCTAGAAAATCTTCAGCTGATCAGTTTTCCACTTGTGGATAATAGCAGGCTCCAGATAATGCCTAGCATGCCTCCTGAAGGTCTCATACTGGAAGATCTCCAACTGCATGGCTCTGCATATCTATGAATAAATAGAAAAACAGGACAAGTATTTGAAAAAGTCCACTTCTGTCATTTTTCATATGCTATGGATGTAAGATGGTAAAATACCTTTTTTAGTTGGAAGAAGGAAGCACCAGTGAAGTATGTAGCAGCAGATAATTGTAAGTTGCCAACCGGGGTAATTCCAATGATGGGCTGGCTCTCCCATTGTCTGAAGTAAGTGCAGTTTGGACAACGCTGTTTGAACGCCACAAAAGTCCCATTTTTTCGTTTTTGGACATCACAGTCTGTCTTACAAAACGGACATTTTTCAAACAGCTGTCCGAGGCAGCTTTCAAACACAATGTACTTTGCGTCACTGTGCGTGGATCGTGTCTGAAGTCTAATGTAACAAAACAAAATTAACAATACATGTTAGATGTCAACTCTGAACAACAGTAATAGTAATGTGTACCAAATATACCAAACTTACGATACGTCAGATTCTTCTACAGTATCATCAGGGTGGTAACTCGAATCCAGAGTCTCTTCAAATTCAATCGAAGTCTCTCCTTGTTCTTGCTCCAACTCTAGTCGAGGTCTCTTGCTAGGTCCCAATCCTGGGCCCTTTATTGGTGTAGAGGACAAGGGGATTTCTGTGTAGGTGGAAGTTTTAGTGCCAACACTTTTGAAAGACACCGTGGCCTGGATGCCTGTTAATAAAAAGGGAAAAGTGCATACATACTATGTACATTAGATAAGACACTAATACATTGTAAAAGGCCAACAACTTGTGTACATCTGACAGATTAATTCATGAAAAAAGTACAAACTACAAACAGCACTGTATTTCTTGTAGTCAACATAACAGTATTTCTGTGATATACAATAATATCAAATAAGGTTTTATTTATAGAGCACATTTTAAAAAGATTTTTGGTCGAGCCCAAGTGCTGTACATGTAATAAAAGCACAATTAAGGTAATGTATCTGTGATTTGTCAGTGTTATAGTCTACCTTTGCTTCTCACGTGTGCCGATTTCAGTGTTCCCCGGGCCAACTGTGTAGCAACAGAAATGGGGGACACTTTACATTCCACTGTCTGTGTTCCCACAGACCGTGTCTCAACCCTCTGAGTTCCCACACAAACAGTCTGTGGACGGTCTGTTTGACATCCGACTGTACTGGAGCAGTTGGTATTGTATTCCTGCTGTGATGTACTCTAAGAAAGATACACATAGTATTCATACAATTAATTTTGTATCCGAGGAAAACAGTCAATTTCATAAAAGCAACACTTTTACAATTGCAATATTATACAGTTAGTCTGCTACGTTCGGTCATTCATTGTAGCTGGCATGAAAACAATGTTTTTCATAACATCTCTAGGTTAGAGCTTCTAGCTTAGCTTATTAATGGTAGCTCGGTAGAATACACGAACGGCAACTGTAATTACTGACCGTACGGTTAAATCACCCGGAGTATACTGTCTGAGTATTTCGTGTGTGTTTGCAGACATTCTCCTGCTATGAGATACATGTAAGGCCATGTGCTAACATCGGTGTTGAGGTCTGGGAATGCTCGTTAGCCCTCGTGTTTACCTCGGTAGCATTAGCATAGCATAGCATTTACACAGTCGTGGTAGATACATTGTTTGTTTTAAACAGAATAAATACACAAACCACAATGAATACTTACAGGTTGTGTACCCGAATCTCCCGCTGGTCCAAACAAAGTAGGAACAGCATCGTCCTCCAATATCAGCTTTGCAAGTCCGAAGCTAAACATTGTTAAGTTTTTAAAGCTTTGGTCCGTGAAATGCCGCGCACACACAACAGTACCGGCTGGTAAATCAGCTGGAACAGTGTTAAAAAGGAATGTCAACGACTGACTTCGTCGTGGTTCTGCCTTGGTACTGCAAACATTGTGGATTTCTCCACACAATACAGGCAACAGACCCTCCGCGACATGACTGGATAGAGCTTTGAAAAGAAGCAGGTTTTACGACACTTAATATGGTCGGCTGGCAGAGGAAGTGACGTCACGCGGTGCAGCTACGTCACGCGGGGCAGGAAGTAAACAATGGAAACTGAGAAATCTCCAACGAGGCTTTTGGGGGAGGTATTTTCTGTGTTAGAGTTTACTCGCTACAGGGTGTACTTTGAGGGTTTTGACTTTGCAGACTGTTTACATGCATAAAAACCTTCATAACACACAAGGGGACGGGTAATAACCGGAAAATCATGACATGTCACCTTTAACTGACAAGTTACCAAACCATGTTGTGATGCCATAACGAATAATAGACTCAATTGCTGCCGTGTAGAACATTAACATGATACATGTATCCACTCCATGAACCCTGAGCCGACGCAGAAAATGCAGGCGCTGGCTTATCTTTGAGCATACCTGATCCACCTGATGGGCCCAGCCTAACTGAGCATCAAAATAAATCCCCAAATATTTAAAACGTGAAACCTGCTCAACTCCCTCCCTGTTGATAAGGACTGTGATCACCTACTGACTTGGGGTCAAAGATCATTTCCTTTGTTTTTTTAACATGTAACACCAGGTTGTGCGCCTCACACCACTTCACGACCTCTTCAATCTCAAGTTTATACATAGAAATGTCCGAGTCTCTAGTCAGTAGACTAAGTATGGCTGTGTCATCAGAACACTTTATAATGTGGTTGTGTGTGTGCTGAAGAGAAGAGGAGAGCTAATGCAGCCTTGTGGTGCCCCTGTGCTTATGACCTGTGTGTCAGAGAGGGTTGAGTTTACTTTCACCTGCTGCTGTCTTTCAGTTAGGAAGGAGTGATACCATCTGATCAAGTAAGGGTTCACATCCATCTGTTTGAGCTTTTTTAACATCATTTGGGGAAGAATAGTATTAAAAGCTGAGCTAAAGCCCATGAACATTAATCTAGCATAAGCTGAAGGGTTTTCCAGGTGTTTGTTGTAGAGGTCAACATTAGAGGTACAGAGGGAGGGGGGATACATAAGAATTGTTTTGTTTTCAAACACACACACAGTATACACAACAACATGATTGTATCAGCCACTGGAATGAAAGAACAGACTGTTGCTTTCGAACCAAATGATATGCAAATATTAGTGACATGTGATCCTGCCATCAGATAGTCAGATACATTTCCCCACATCATGAACAGCTCAGCTACCTGCATACTGTGTCCATGTTGTCGTGGAACATTTCCCCTTTCATTTGTCAGCTTTTTCTTTACAATCTTTTTTTGTTGACATACCAGTTTATTGTGTTTTTCATTTCTGACATGTCAAGTTCTAAATGATAAGTGGCTTAAATAAAACCCATGTTAATAATAATCATGTGGGTCATTCTCACGAAACTGACACAATACAATGGCACGAATGATTTTAAATATAAAACATGTGATTTAGTGATATAACAAAATATTATTATAAAGAGTATAGTGGTCTCTATTTGGAACAGAGTAATTTAAACATAGGAAGGAAATATTTTTGTAAATAATTGCATTTTTGCCTTGAATTCTCATTACCGCAATGCGTCCAGCTCTGTCTGAATGTATGTTATGTCTTAATTTAACCTGATTAAAATTAAAATGTTCTGAAAAAGAGGCATGCATGTTCTACTACATACTTTCAACTGATAGAAAAAGAATGGACTAAGATTTCATGTACAATAATAATGAAAATATTGTGCAAACATGAAGTGTCCATGACTGGTATTCTCATCCTCCGCAACATTTTTGAGTGCCTGTTTACAGACACAAAGATAATTTTAAATAAAGTTTGATTTTGAATGAAGGAGCACATCTGCAAGTTCATTCAAGATGGCTACCAGGTAAGCATATCTCTTTTCATTTCTCTACTTAAGTTAAACTTTCTCTAGTAAGACTACGTACACGACAATATCGTTTTTCAACATTCAGAAAAAAGTTAGATTTATAATTTTTTATGAAAATATACTTAAGTTATGTCCAATAATGTACATTGAGTAAAAATGTGCTTACCCATCATGGCTTCCCTATTGTTAGCAAGAAATGCTAATGCTCCTCATACACCGCAACACCTTTCTCACTTACCGCTACAATTTAAGGCCAGTTGTGGTAGAGAGAACTTCTGTATCGGTAATGAGAAGTTGACCATACAGTATTTAAACAATTTTTTAAAGGGCTTTATTAAGTGATTCATTATTTATTTACCAGATTTACTTGCTTATTCTGAAAATAATTAGGCCTAAGTTAAATATAATGATGAGCAAAGCTAAGGTTAGCATTTAGGTTGTTCTGCTTTGCTTTCTTTTGTTATTGGTTGGATTGACAGTTCCATAGTGGCAAAAATGACATGTTGTACCTTTTTATTTAAATATTCGTACCAACTTTTGAAATGTGACTAATGTGTTGTTTCATTGCAGACAGTCAGCAAATGACAAAAATAAATCTTTAGCGAAGGCTAGGCTGACAAAATTCAGAGAAAAGATTTACAGCGACCCAGAACTGCTGGAAGAATACAGAAGGAAGGAGAGAGAAAGGTTAGGGGTTTGAGAGGTTATAGCAAGAGTATAGTCTAGGACATGGGTCGGCAACAGGCGGCCCGCGGGCCATTGTTGGCCCGCCAGCAATAATATTTGGCCCGTAATTTTGAGAATCAAAAATAAAATATTATTTTGATTTTTTTTTTTACAACATAGGACCGACAGTCGCACATCGGGGTTTCCGTTAGCCGCCGATCGATCGGCCGCCGGTCATTATCGGCCGATATTCACTCTTAATAGTTTGATCGGTGCTCTCTATAAAGGCCGATCAGGAGAGCTGGATCTGATAGATATGGACATAAACGCGAGTGAAGTGTAACCGGACCCGAGAGAGAGATCAGATCAGCTACTGAGTCTGATGGAGACACGCAGCTCTGCATGATCACCTGAAGCCCCGCCCACTGTTTAGCGAGCTGCATGAGAAACTGACGGGCTGTCAGGAGAGAGGGAGGGAGAGAGGAAAAGAGAGCATCCGTTTCTCCCGTGTTATTATTCAAAGTTAATGTAAACTTTTGAATAATGTAATAATTATGTTGTTTGTTGTTTGTGGAATCATTTATTGAAAAATAAATCTGAATTTTTTGATCTGTAACAATTATAAACTGAAGCAATATAAAAATGAGCCCCATTAACTGAGTTTTAAACATCAGCATATCCGGTCATAGTCCGGTGATTACCTGCTAACGGAAACTCTGCTACACAATTCTTATTATTATTATTGAAACATGACCGGTGAGTTTCAAATGTGTCCGGTAAAATAAATTCTGTCCCGAAATATCCGCTTACATTCATAATGTCAGCGGAGGGAGGGGAAGCGGCGCTGTGGAAGAGCAGAGTGGCGAGGGAGAGCTGTCATCTTCCCTTTACAAGCTTCAAACATGTATTTATCGTGTGATTTTGGAAATAAAAATGTCATATTCTGAAAGCCAAGACTTTGTTTATTTAAAATCAAACAAAACACCCGATCCCCGAAAAACTATTTTTTTACGCAAATCCACATTTATTTTGAAATGAGCCGTTGCGACTTTCGATTGATTTCGATAGAGCGGGTCACATGTGTGGTTGGGGGGAACCAGGTTAATTAAAATACTTATTTAACTATTAAATACATTGAGTTTGAGTAAAATACTTGGTTACTGATTAATTTAGGTTATAATATATGAAATTGCAAAGCAAAACTGCTGTAATTGATTTATTTTGTCCTTTGGTATTTTTTAAAGGTTTTCAACCTGAAAGAATCCTAATGTGTCCTTGAAAAGTTTAAATAAAGAAAAGGAAAAAGGATTCCAGTTGTCCCTCAAGCCTCTCAAATGTGGGCAAACACTCAAATAAATGCCAAAAACCCAGAGAACTTGACAATACTTATCAGAATAAAAGCATGTTAAATAACACTGCTAGTTACTTTACTCAGTGGAGGCTCGTCCATTGAGGAAAGGGAGGACCATCCTCCCTACAATTTCAGAGAAAAATAAACTTTGAAGAGAACAATAAATACACCTCAATTTAAAAGATAAGTCTGTTAAAATACAGATAATAGCCCTGGCTTTGGGACTGAAATGGGGCTAGAGACGAGCCTCCCTTTGGTCTAGCCAGAGGCTCTGGATTGGGCGCCTATATCATCAGTGAACCAATCAGTGGATCTGACTGCGCATCAGAGTGTTGATGGGGAGGCTTATCAGCGATATCAGAGTTTTTTCTGAACCGGGGAACAGGGGCGCTGCGCCCTCTTACCAAAATCAATTCCTTGAATTAGGCTTTGATTATGTTCTGGCCCGCCATCTTGCGGCTCAGCAAAAAATTGGCCCACGGCCAAACTTACTTGCCTACCCCTGGTCTAGGAAGTCAATATACAAAAAGCTAGGAAGTTTACACATATCCATGTCTACACATTGAAGCTAGTTTGTGTGCAAGTTTGAACCATAGGATGTTCACACAGTCTGAAAGCCATTCAGCTCGACTGTAGGATTATATATTTGTGTCATATAAATGTTTTCCTATTTTTGAAGACATGCTCATTTGATGTCATGCTCCATTTCCATTTTCAGATATCAAAAACGAAAACAAAATGGTCAAATAAAAAAAACTCAAGATCTGACAAAGAAGCAACATTAAAGGAAGAAAAAATAGTGGAGGAAAAACTCTGAACAATATTACAAAAGAAAGAAACAGCTAAGCGCTGTATTGGATATAACACCACCCATTGAGGAAGAGGATGAACAACATCATCAACCAGCAATCAATCAGCAAGTCAATGCCCCTGAAACAAACTCAGCTGCAAAAAAAAAGAAGAGAAACCTATCAAGAGACACACGGCCCGATGATGTCAACACCAAATAAATTGCACAAAAATAGGAGCAAAAGAAAGAAAACCCTTTCGAGATTGAGGTCAAAGTTGCGTCACACGGAAGAAAAGCTTCTAGAGAGGACCAATGAGATGGTCAATCTCAGGAAAAGACTCAAGAGACTTGAAAATATGCCCAAGAGAAAGAAGGCATTCTGCAGCAATGAAGGCAGAGAGGTGCAGAAAAATGTTGCAAAGAGAGGTCCTCAGAGGACTTTGGCTTGTAACAGCAAGAGAAGACTAATGCGCACTCTGGTTAGCCGCTTTCTTCATCCCGATGAAGTCACCACCATTATAAATGGGAAATCTGGGGAGATTAGGAGAAAGGGCCAAATATTTCGGAAGAGAGCCTTAACAGACACAATGGCAAATTTGTATAAACGATTTCTGTCAGAGAATCCCAGGCACAGCCTTTCAAAGTCCCAATTTTTTAAACTTAGACCATTTTGGATTGGCCAGAGAAAAGTTACAGACAGAGAAACTTGTGCTTGCAAAATACATGAAAACGTTGGCTTAAAAATAAAGAAGCTGCACCAACTTGGGGTTATAGGAACATCATCCCCAAGAGACATAGTACAGACTATTGTCTGTAGTGATGAGGAAAAGTCCTGCATGTACAGAACATGCAGCAATTGCAAGGATAAGACAATACAAACAACACTGGATCCTTCCACAAAAGGTAACATCATTGTTTGGGAGGAGTGGATCAATAAATCTGTACTCGTAGCACAGAAAAGCAAAGATGGGTCCACTCAAGAGAGGGCGGTGAGAAAGGTGTTTCTTGAAAAGAGGCATACCTCCATTGACAAACTAGTGGAACTCACACAGGACCACCTCTCAAACTTCTCACGACACATATACAACATAAAGCACCAGTTTGAAAGACTGAGGAAATTGAGAGAGACCCTGACCCAAAATGATGTAGTGGTTTACATTGACTACAGTGAGAACTATACTTGTAAATACACAAGGGAAATAAAAGAAACTCACTTTGGAGGTGGCAACGAGCAGGTAACTACATAAAGATACACATTTATTTTCTACTTGCCTAGTTTCTTAAAGGTTATATCCTGTAAACTGTCAACAATAGATTGAGTATTCAATTATAGTTATTAAGGGTTAATATGTCGGATGCCAAATGGAAATGACTAAACAGGAGTTTTGTCAGTTTGTGATGCTGAACAACAATTAAATTAGTCTGTTCTCTATCAAATGGAGCACCATAATTAGCCTTCTGCACTATATTTGGCTTTTAGTGTTTTATATATATCAAAAATGGAATAATGTGCATGAAATGTTACTTATAATACTATTGCCCCCCCCCCTAAGATGACATCAATAAAACCAGGGGTAATCCAGACCAGGGAAGTGTCCTGTTTTTGCGGCTGTGCATGTGGATGCTTTCACCCAAAGGAGTTCCACTTCAGAGAGGAAGTGAATGTGGAGTCAGAGCCTGTTTTAGAAGTGGGAAAGTGGGTCCTTGTGGAATATGAGACAGAACTCTTCCCTGGGACCATCACACAGGTAAGTAGAACTTGTTAGAGGTTGTGACACTCCATGCAAATGTAACTTAAATGTTTAGTCCTATCCTGTAACTTTTGTTTTACGTATTTACTCTACAGATTGAAGGTGATCAGTATGAGGTGGACACAATGAATTGTGCCGGAGAAAACAAATTCCATGTTCCCTCTATGAAATTTGATGGGGAGAAAGTTTGGTACTTTTTGGAAGACATCAAAAGTATCATTCCAGAGCCACTACCTGTCGCATCCTCTGCACGACATTTCAGTGTTGCAGCTGAGATCTGGGCTAAACACACAAAGAAACGTATGTGAGTGAGTGAGTATTAAATAATTTCATGTTTGAATTGAAAGAGTTCACATGTTTTAAATGTTTCTCTTTTTTTGTTATTTGCAAGTGAAGTGCAAGGGGTTCATAGGATTCACAGTTTTGCACTTCTTTCAGCCCTTCTTTTATTGTGTATTGTGTTTTTAGCACGTTTTTACACTGAACAAAAATATAAACGCAACACTTTTGTTTTTGCTCCCATTTTTCATGAGATGAACTCAAAGATCTAAAACATTTTCAATATACACAAAATAACCATTTCTCTCAAATATTGTTCACAAATCTGAAAAAATCTGTGATAGTGATCACTTCTCCTTTGCCGAGATAATCCATCCCACCTCACAGGTGTGGCATATCAAGATGCTGATTATTGCACAGGTGTGCCTTAGGCTGGCCACAATAAAAGGCCACTCTGAAACGTGCAGTTTTGCTTTATTGGCGGGGTCAGGGGGGGTCCGAAAACCAGGCAGTATCTGGTGTGAGGGTTAGGGGTAGGGTTAGGGTTAGGGTAATGTTGTGAATCGAGTGGCCCATGGTGGGGTTATGGTATGGGCAGGCGTATGTTATGGACGACAAACACAGGCCACTCGATTCACAACATTACCCTACCCCTACCCATCACACCAGATACTGACTGGTTTTCGGACCCCCCCAGACCCCCCCAATAAAGCAAAACTACACGTTTCAGAGTGGCCTTTTATTGTGGCCAGCCTAAGGCACACCTGTGCAATAATCATGCTGTCTAATCAGCATCTTGATATGCCACACCTGTGAGGTGGGATGGATTATCTCGGCAAAGGAGAAGTGCTCACTATCACAGATTTTTTCAGATTTGTGAACAATATTTGAGAGAAATGGTTATTTTGTGTATATAGAAAAGGTTTTAGATCTTTGAGTTCATCTCATGAAAAATGGGAGCAAAAACAAAAGTGTTGCGTTTATATTTTTGTTCAGAGTATTTGTATAATGTTTTAATGCTTTGTCTATCATTTTGTGACTTGACGCTTGATACATTCATCTTATTTACTTATTATTAAATTACATTTTTGATTGTTTATTAAATATGATATTATTGTAAATTGTAATTGTTTGAGTTATATTGTTATATCCTCCTAAGAATGCAAGAATAAAATCTACCATATCAATTATCATTACCGAAATTGTGAAACTAATTTCCGAAACATGTGACAATTATAGGCTATTTATATAATTAACAAATTATATTTTGCGTGCATAATAAGTGAAAAAATGTATATCAGTGTAGCAGCAGGACTTTTAAAATATGTCAAGTTTCCACAAAATATTTAAAAAAAACAGCTTTTGGATCAAAGGGGTGGTTGCGGTAATGAGGTAAATGAGTTAAATGAAATAAATGCATTTATGTAAAAAAACAAAATTCCCTGGGTTTCATGCAAATCTGTACAGTCATATCAAGATTTAATTTTCAAAATTATAAATATTGTTTTGCTTTTCTAATGTTTTGGATGTTTTGTAAAGTTGCGGTAATGACATTTTTCAATTGCTTTTTTTGGCAAATGTGAAATAAATGTGACATACTGTCAATATATAGCTTCCATATTTATAGTCCAAATTACCTAAGATCTTGGTATTTTACTTTTAAAAAAAAAAATGATAATACATTTTTTTAAATTATTCATCTTTGAAATATTTGAAACCAGGATTTCGTGAGAATGACCCATGTACACATTAATTAATCAGGTAAATACCCGTTGCAACCAACAGAATAATGGCCTTCCATCACTTTATGCTGGGGAAACGAGCGTTTGTCCCTTAAACCACAGGTGATTGGGACAAATAAGCAAAAACAAAAATAATTAACTTACTCAAACTATTGGAAAGAATACACATGGAAGATTATGATAGAATATGTTAAGACCAGAGATGGGGTCGTTACTAAAAAAAAGTCATATTACATATTACTTTAAAAAAAAGTAATATATTACACTACTTCGTTACTCTCTACATAAAGTAACTCGTTACTTTACTCGTTACTTTACTCGCAGGGCCGGCCCGCCCCTCCCTACAGGCAGATCACGCAGACTGCGGCGCACCTACAGTGTAAGCGCGCCACAGTTTTGCCTCTGCGAGACTCCACTTGCCCCCCAATTACTATTGCATTAAGGAAGACATAACAAGTCTTTCTTTTTATATGCTCTAAAATAGGCTACCAGCCTACCACAACAAACTAACAGTCTGTCAAACGTCAAGACACTAATTAATGAAACCAGTTCAAGACGCATTATTCTTATCATTCTTTATGAGGGCAGTAACGGTAAGGTATCTAATTACTTATGTATTTAGTATTCCATAACTTAGTAACAGAGATGGTCAAACTAAAGTGGTAGAGACAGAATTCCTACAATGAAGCGGGACATTGAACTGTTCACCCGTGAGAGGGCGATCAAGAGAGCGAGCGGCCCCGTTGAGGGAGTTTACAGATGAAAAGACTCAGCCATGTTTATGCAGCACTGCACGTGGAGATGTGGTCTCGCAAGTCGCGCAGATTACATAGGCCTACATGTATATAAACCTGCGGCGGAAACCCCTCTAGTCTGTCAGTGAGTGTGATTATTTTATAAAAGTAACGAAGTAACGCGTGTCGGGGCAATGTTCGTAACTGTAGTGTGATTACTAAATTATAAAAGTAACGCGTTACACTACTCCGTTACCGACAAAAGTAATATTATTACAGTAACGCGTTACACCCAACTCTGGTTAAGACAACCCATATTCAAAATTAGAAGAAATAAAATGTAACATCAAGATGCTGCTTAGAAAATGTTTCCTGGTATAAAAAGACACTGTGCACACGCACAGATTACACAGTAAATCCATTTATCCCACGCGAGAGTGAAAGTTATGACCAGGATGTTTCATCTGACCATATGACATTCTCCCAATCCTCTTCTGGATCATCTAAATGCTCTCTAGCAAACTTCAGACGGGCCTGGAGTGGACATGTACTAGCTTAAGCAGGGGGACACGTCTGGCACTGCAGGATTTGAGTCCCTGGCGGCGTAGTGTGTTACTGATGGTAGCCTTTGTTACTTTGGTCCCAGCTCTCTGCAGGTCATTGACTAGGTCCCCCCGTGTGGTTCTGGGATTTTCGCTCACCGTTCTTGTGATCATTTTGACCCCACGGGGTGAGATCTTGCGTGGAGCCCCAGATCGAGGGAGATTATCAGTGGTCTTGTATGTCTTCCATTTTCTAATAATTGCTCCCACAGTTGATTTCTTCACACCAAGCTGCTTACCTATTGCAGATCTACAATTTAGTTTCTGGTGTCCTTTGACAGCTCTTTGGTCTTGGCCATAGTGGAGTTTGGAGTGTGACTGTTTGAGGTTGTGGACAGGTGTCTTTTATATTGATAACGAGTTCAAACAGGTGCCATTAATACAGTTAACGAGTGGAGGACAGAGGAGGCTCTTAAAGAAGAAGTTACAGGTCTGTGAGAGCCAGAAATCTTGTTTGTTTGTAGGTCACCAAATACTTATTTTACCGAGGAATTTACCAATTAATTCATTAAAAATCCTACAATGTGATTTCCTGGATTCTTTCCCCCCATTCTGTCTCTCATAGTTGAAGTGTACCTAGGATGAACATTACAGGCCTCATCTTTTTAAGTGGGAGAACTTGCACAATTGGTGGCTGACTAAATACATTTTTGCCCCACTGTATGTGACTGCCCCAATGGTACCATGTTCAAATCACTGATCAGAACTGCGTTTAATGCGTAATTAACGTTGTGTTTTATATATTTTAAGTATTTTGTTTTAACTATGTTTTTATGATTGTGTTCTCTGTAGAGTGTCTTTGAGTTTCTAGAAAAGCGCTCTATAAATAAAATGTATTATCATTAAACAAATGCCTTCTTTTTGACCTTAAAAAAGGTTCTGCTATGTTAAAAAGCAAAACAATACAAAGATTATGCAAAACTTTAGTGTTTCCATAGTAATCATTGTTGTTTAAACTGAAAATACATTGCAGGTCTAATTTCCCTGACCCTCCACATAGTCCTGGGTCTACCAGACCTTGAGGAGCCTGGCGTCCTTATCAGTGCACGTCCTACAGATGTTACAAGCCTCTCCTGTTCAAGAGGACACCAAAATCTTCAAGGAAGAATTCCATTTTCACTATCACTTCCTTTCTAACCCTATCTGCATCTTTGCCCACTAATAGACCAGAGGAGAGAGCTCCCCCTCGAGTTATCTGTATTCTGAGACCGACGTTGTGAAGCTTAAAACTGAAAGGGTTTTTCTTTTCACAAGTTTTCTTCAGTCCCCGAGGATTACGAGACCTCACACATGGGGTCATATTTGTCTTTGAATAGAGAGATTTAGCGGAGGATGTAAGTAATATACGAACAATGAACTATTCATCTTTTTCAAAGTACCTATGTCGCATAGATTGTAAAATCAATAAGGAACTCTCAAAGATTGATAAAGCACTGTTTCTCTTGACATGTCTTAGTACCTAAGGTGTTTTTACTGCTGGATGCTGCATATCTTTCGGCTGTTTACTAAATGAACACTTTTGTTGATTGGAATGCTTTTCCTAATCTTCTATTATACAAGACGTGATTATGGAATAATGGCTCTTTTCTTGGATAACCACTGGTATAATAATAAGAGTCTATGAATGTAACACAAATCTGTATTGGGGTTTCTACTGAAAGTGGGTGAGGCCTTTTACTGTTTTACAGTTGTTGTAGATGATTCACAATATGTTAAATGGTTTTTCTACTGACATTTATAGTCCTCATACATATATGTATACATTACATTTAGCTGCAGACAAAGCTGTATAAATTAAATAAGTATAAGGAGCCTAAATACACTGTTAAAGGTCCAAATGGATATTTATTGGGGGTTCATACAGTGGAAAAAAAATGAAAAATGAAAAATATTTTGATTATTAATATTTGAAAAACTCTTGGAAACATCAGTATTCACTGTTGAGGTACTCCTCTGTTCTCTGCTTTCCATCAAGTCACGCCCGGCAGATCATCCAGTAAAAATAACACCTGTGGAACATCAGACAAGCTCTATCCTGTGCTGCAGACAGTACTCCATGAATACTTGTTTACATTTTGACGTCTTAAAAATATCCTGGGGAGGAGAGGATCTCCTGACATAATTCACTCTGTTAGGTTCAGGAAAAGATTGTGTTTTGGGTTAAAAATTGAGAATCTCAGTATTCAGTTTGAGCTTCTAGTAATCCTTTGTTTGATTGGCCAAACCATCCCACGCAGACTTACTCTTCTCTTAAATAAAAATTAAATGATTATTAATACATGTTTTTTTGCAATAATCCAGTGTTTTAAGTATACATTTTTACATTTTGTGTTTGCTCTGAAGCTCTGAAGAAGTTTCTTGATTGGAAATGTTACTTCCCGTTAGTCAAAGTCGTTATAACTCAATATCAAAATTACCAAAATCGATCCAGTAGTTAAAATTCTGTGGTAAAATACTGGGTGTTTCTCAATGTCAAGGGAGGATCCTTCAGAGCCACTATCTCAAGGATGCTACGTCATCGAATCCCACCGAAGGACTGTTCAAATGTACATGTTCCTTGGAATTCTACTGAGGACATGTGTATCCTCGACGGTCTTAACATTTCCAAAATCTTTGGCGGAAAATGGCTGAATCCAGGCAGAAAGAACGAGATCGCGGATACAAGCGGCCGAGATGGGTTTTCTCCGCAGGGTGGCTGGCGTCTCCCTTAGGGATAAGGTGAGAAGTTCAGTCATCCGGGAGGGACTCGGAGTTGAACCGCTCCTCCTTCGCGTCAAAAGGAGCCAGTTGAGGTGGTTCGGGCACCTAGTTAGGATGTGTTAACTGTGATCGTTATTCTCGCGTCCAGGAAAGAGAAGCTTAAAAAGGAGACTAAATGGAGTCTCTGAGATGTTTTCAAATTGGTACTTTAATTAATAAAAAGCGTGGTAAAGTCACAAACAGGATATTGTTCGACAGAAAAGCAGCTGTCTCTGGCTCTCGCTAGCAGAGGGAAAAGAGGCCGAACCGCTCAGGTGCTGCTGTTATATAGCTTCTGCTGGCTCCTCCCTGCGGGCCGGCCCTCCACATCTTAATGTCCGTTGTTACGTTTAAACAGAGGATTCAGGCATTGTACATTCAATATATACTTAAACACGCCTCTTCTCCTCATATTGTCTTTCATCACTTTTCCTTTAACACATTCTAAACGTTGTAGTTAATATACTAAAAAATACAGAAAATACTTCACGGCTGGTTTGGTTCCTGGTCATTCCGGATGTTGTCACATCTTACCCACGTCTGTAAACAATAACTTTTTTCAAATAAACTGTACCTTCATTTAATATTCAGCAATAATAATACGTCTATAGTTGCAGTGTTAAAATCAGTAGGTTTCGGTGTGCATCACTCCATGTCATTTCGCTACTAAATTAACCTCTATAAGAAATGGTAAACTAGCCACATGCTAACTGCTAACCGGAGATGAACGATTTTCAGAATAAAAGCTTAACAACTGGTTGTGCACAAGAATTTTCTGGTTTTTCAGTATAAAACAGCATTTAACTGACGGTATGTTTAAACTACATATATACCATCAAAACATTGATTTTAATTTCTAACAGTCCCTCCTTACACACCTAAAAGGTGTGTATCTAATACTGAAATCAATGAGTTCTTCATCTGAACTTTGCATAGTACATAACTCATATTACAAACATACAATCAAAATGGAATGGTTCAATAGCCTTAACTTTACAAAAATACAAAAAATACTTTTACTGGACACAAACACAAAAGTTTTCCCTTGTGCTTAACTTCTAGTGTTTACATTCAATATGGTTCTTCAAATTAGCAGCAATGGCTTGGTATCAGAACATGTCTTCCTCCCTCCTTTCACAGAAACCGTTCTCATAATACGCTCAGTGTTAAGGCACTTGTTTTTACAAAGTGAAAAGAAACAACCCATTTTAGAATAGTAATGATTCTAAAATACATTAAATCTACCATATAGAACAGTGACAAATAATAAAAATGAAATAAACTATCTTGTACCAGTGTAATGTAATAATAAAAATAAAAATACACTATCTTGGAATAGTATAATGTAATAATAAAAAAATAAAAATAAACTCTTGTAATAGTATAAGTCAATTGAAATGGATTCACTCCATTTTAGCATTTTATTTTGCTCACTTCTTCACATGATTTCATCATTTAAAGAATCACATCGGCTGGACATCCATATCATTTAACATCATTCAAACTAACTCATCATTTTCCTCGTCATCTGTATACGGGGGTGGGTCGTCTTGTTCTACTAGCATTTGTAACTGTATCCTCATGAGAAATTTACCCTCCCTCCTTTCATACCATTTAAGGTATGAAAGTAATATGTTCTCTAGAAGAGGCCGTCGTGATCAATCGGTATTTTAGGACATGGAATTAATGCAACATTTAGGCCTCCCCTGGGCGCCCTTATGCTATCCTTGTACCCAGGAGTGGAGTGCACCAGCTGGTCGTAAGCTGTGCGTAACTCTACGTCCGACGTAGAACCGAAGGTTAAGACCAAACTAAAGTTATGACTAGTGCACCACTTAGACTTAAGCCCTGTATGCGTTGCGCCCGGGTGTAACTTTTACGCCTAGTATGGAGCAGGCGTAAATCGGAAAGACAGACTAGTATCCATAGTAACATAAAACAGGCAAGAAGGATATTAACGATGGCAGGGCGTCTTGTTTACATGTTTAACAATGAAAGGGCATTAAGAAGAGTCTCAATTTCTCCTTCTCCAGCTCAATTTGTTCGTGTTCTGCTCTCAATTTGACGGTCTCCACCTCCACACGAACGATTTCTTTCTCCGTCAGTTCCCGCTGTAGCTCTGACAAATCCCTCTTTCTCTTTCGGGGTGTGGCCATTTGGGATTCCCCTTGAGTCATCGATGACGCTGTGGGTGTGGGAATTCCCTCTTCTCTGCGGTCCTCTGAGTCTGTAAAATGGCGTTGCTTGGCAACAATTACTGTTTCGCGTGTATTCACGTGGACGTGCATCTTAAGACCAGGCGCAGCTACGCCCGAAACTAGTCAGGCTTGGTGCACTCGGTGTAAATTTGAATCACTACGTCGGACGTAGCTAAGCCCGACGTTAGAGTTAAGCCCTACTTTTTTACGCCCAGCTGGTGCACTCCACTCCAGGAGCCTAAACTCCCCCTGGGACTGGTCTCTTAGCCCTACTGGCTTTGGGGTGTTTCGCCATGTTGATTAAAAACATCACTGGCTGTGCTAGTGCACAGGTCCCAGCCCATTCCTGTGACAAGACTGAGTACAAGGTTTTAGTTCCAGAGTACCACCAAACATCTACTCTGGGATACGGCATTTTAGACGGTCATTTCTGGGAGAAGATTTTGGTCAGTTACAACAGTTGTAGAATTTCATCACTTAAAAGTCCCTACTTCAGTAGCTTTGGGTGGTCTGTTCTAATGCAGTGATAAAGTCCCTGAAATGGTGTGAAAACCGGTGGAATATCACTAACGCATTACACTAATTTATTTTCAATTCTGGTCTACTTAAATAACTATGCTGACCCCCTTTAACAGTGTGTGGAACCTTGGGTGCCCGAGCATGTGATAATTACTCCCTCCTTCATTCAACAAGGACTTTAAAAACAGAAGTCATTTCATTAATGGATTGTAGTTCAATTCAGGAATTTTCACTCATGGCAGATATGTTTCTCCTTTTTAAATAACATCTCTAAATTTCAGGTCATCACTGATTAAATGGATGAGCATTAGGAGGTGGTGGCACTTGTCTTTTAAAACTCATACTCTGGTGCCGTGCGCTCCCTCTGAAGCTGCAAGTAAGATTTAAAACATCTGCAGGGTGGGTTGAGCAACCCCTTCTCCCTGAACGATATTTGTTGTCGAAAATATGCACCATTAAAATGAGTGATCCAAGGCCCCGCATGTATTACTCCCAATTGTACTAGTTTTTTAAAAATTAAAATCTTCAATCGCTCTTTGCCTAGTGTCTTTTTAAAACTCTACATTTTGGACGACAAACAAAGGTTGTTTCCACCTTAACAGTTCTCCTATGGTAACAACTATGCTACAATGGTGAAACCAATACTCTAGATTGGAATACTTTCTTTGGCTTGGTTCCAGCTCTACCTCTTCTCTTTAACATCTACATGCTACCACTGGCTCAGATAATGAAAAACAACAAAATAAGTTACCATAGCTATGCAGATGACACACAAATGTACGTAACAATTTCTCCAGGAGACTATGCTCCAATTCAAACACTGAGTAAGTGCATTGAACACATCAATGACTGGATGTGTCAGAACTTTCTCCAATTAAACAAAGATAAAACTGAGGTAATGGTTTTTGGAGCCAAGGCAGAACGTATAAAAGTTAGCGCTGAGCTTCAGTGTGCAATGTTCAAAACAACAGATAAAGCCAGAAATCTAGGTGTAGTCATGGACTCTGACCTGAGTTTCAACAGTCACATTAAAACAGTTACTAAATCAGCCTACTATCACCTAAAGAATATATCTAGGATTAAAAGACTAATGTCACAGCAGTATTTGGAAAAACTTGTCCATGCTTTTATCTTCAGTAGACTGGACTACTGCAATGGTGTCTTCACAGGTCTCACTAAAACATCTATTAGGAAGCTGCAGCTGATTCAGAACGCCGCTGCTCGAGTCCTCACTAACACTAAGAAAGTGGATCACATCACTCCTGTTCTGAAGTCTTTACACTGGCTTCCTGTGTGTCAAAGAATAGATTTCAAAATACTGCTGCTGGTTTATAAAGCACTGAATGGTTTAGGCCCAAAATACATTTCTGACCTCCTGCTAAATTATGAACCATCCAGATCTCTCAGGTCTTCAGGGACTGGTCAGCTTTCTGTCCACAGAGTCAGAACTAAACATGGTAAAGCAGCGTTCAGTTATTATGCTCCAAATATCTGGAACAAACTCCCAGAAACCTGCAGGTCCGCTGCAACTCTGACTACTTTTAAATCCAGGCTGAAGACTTTTCTTTTTGTCGCTGCTTTTAATTGAACTATTAATATCTTAGACTGCACTGTAACTTTTATCCATGTATTTTTTCTTTTAATGTTTATTTTATTAGCTTTTCTTTTTAATGACTGATTTTAAATGCCATTTTCTTAATCTCTTTCATTTTTTGTAAAGCACTTTGAATTGCCTTGTGTTGAAAAGTGCTATATAAATAAACTTGCCTTGCCCTACCTTTAACATTTTCCATTCAAATAAAGATTTGCCTGCTATCTATATTGTAACAAATTAAATCTTCCCCAAATTCTCACATGAATAAGAATCTCTATAAGAATAGTAGCAGATGGGAATACATTGCAATCAGTTGAAAGCTATTTGCGTCCCTTTATGACGCTGAAGGAGCCTAGGAGCCTCACAACTGGACGCCACGGACACTGACCAAACGTCGCTCCTGGACGCTTAGGGAGTGAGAGTGTGTTGGTATTTACAGAAACTCAACACTTCTAATCTGTGTGACACAAATATGCACGATATGCCAAGCTCCCCCTGGCTCCCCCCCATTTCGAACACTGCTCATATCCCTCTATTCCAGCCCTGTTAGAGAAACGCAGATTTTGGGTCCTTAGCTTGAAAAAAGAGGAGGCGGAGCTAATGCCTAATCAGAATTCTTCCGGAGTTAAATTCTGCTGTGATAAAACGCCATCCTGTTCTAAAACACATCAAGGATTACTTCTGAAACAGTATGGAGCTCAAATGCTTTTTCTCTTGCAGGTTTATCACAAAGTGAGTTCCTTTTTTTATTTCCTGCTTTTTAAACACATGTGCTTTCCAGTACAGTGTTAGCGAGGCTTGCTAATGTAAACAAAGACGAGATTACGTCTAAAACACGTCAGGCATTGTTTCTGATAGCAACTCTCTGTGGGTCCCCCATCCAAAATTACGTAATATCGGCAGCAAATCTGTATCCGCTCGTTGTAACCCCGTTTTTTAAAGATGTGGGTGCGGAGGAAAAGAAAGGGTTTTACTTTCTGACGCTGCGTGAGTTCCCCGTCGCACCGGGGACATATTTATGTATAAAAGACATCAAAAAGTGCATTTTGGATGATAGGTCCCCTTTAATACGCGTCTCTGTATTAGTATGCAAGTGTCATGACTTTACGCTTTTATATGCACATGTACTTTTATGCATCCGTGTGATCAAGGCGAGCAGAGTTAACACTAAGCTTGCTACTGTCTGTCAAAGAGGCTAATCATGGGCTTAATAGAGCAAGAGGAGATATGTTTGATTTTATATACAGAAAGACCCACACACATTTACTACTCACACACACGTATTACATTATGGATTACCAGTTCACTTGCTTTAGATTAGAGTGTGGCACGAGGCAAATAATAGCCTCACTTCTTTAATATGCACAGTGCAGATAAACCATCCGTAATCAGATTCCTGGGAGCTTAGAGATGTAATTGGCCAACAATGACAGCGGGCTTCTACTTTACTTCATTTGAGATGCAGAAAACTTGCAGAATGTACATTTGCAGAGTTTAATGTTGTAGGCTGAGTCAAAGGCATGCAATCTAACATAATTAGACAACTAAAAGCAATAACATAAAAGGATTTCTACGTGCTTAGATCTATGGCAGTGAATTTACTATGTGCTCTCATTAGAGACAGCTGAGATAAGGCGAACCTCTGCATGTTATTTGAACTAGCTGCTGGTAGTCAATGTGTCTGTATTCCTTCACAGGCCAATATATAAAATGACCATGCCTTATAAATATAATGCCATAGTGTTGTTTTCAATTCCTGAAAGTGAGTAAGAGAGGGGTAAAATCAACTCATAAATGCCATCTACACTGGGAACATGTCCCCACCACTTCTTCAAACGGTGGATTTGTCTCCACTTATAACTAGGGCTGTCAAGTTAACGCAAAAAAAAATGAACGCCACTAATTATTTTAACGCGATTAACGCATGTGTATTTTTTTTCCTCGGCCGCACCCTAATTTCAGAGCGCATCGAGTTTAAAATACCATCTACAAGCTGATGCTGACAGCCCTGCTCCTGCCGCCCGCTTGTGGCAGACCACACTTCCACGCTCACCGGCAGGCACCGACTGGCTGTTGGGAGGACCAGGAGGGTGTGTGTATGTGTGGCCCGAGCGAGCGAGAGAGAGACCTTACAGACCACACTTCCACGCTCACCGGCAGGCACCGACTGGCTGTTGGGAGGACCAGGAGGGTGTGTGTATGTGTGGCCCGAGCGAGCGAGAGAGAGACCTTACGTGCATTGTTGTTGTTAGCATCTGGTGCTAGCTAGCTGCGCTAACGGATATGGAGCTGTTTAAATGAAAACAGAGGAGCGACATTTCGCCACAACTGCGCCGAGCACTTGACTTTATGCAGGAAGCCAGACAGTGGGACATTGTACGAACAGTCAGCACACTCCGCACGGATAGTGCGCAACATGATTGCAGCGTCCAGGCAGCTCCCGTTCGAGCATATGCCTTGAGTTGCACATAGCTCCAACGATCCATCACACACACACACACACACACACACACACACACACACACACACACACACACACACACACACACACACACACACACCATTTGTATTGTATTATTGAATGAGAGAGGTTCCAGGTTGAATTGAGGCGAATATTTGTAATATTCAGAAGTTGTTGTGTTTAATATTCATGATAATATTTGTCATTGTTCAAATGATAATAAACATTAGCATAAAGCATATTTGTCCACTCATATGTTGATAAGAGTATTAAAAACTTGAAAAATATTCCTCTAAGGTACATTTAGAACAGATAAAAAATGTGCGATTAATTTGCGATTAATCGCGATTAACTATGGACAATCATGCGATTAATCGCGCTTAAATATTTTAATCGACTGACAGCCCTACTTATAACATTTTTAAAAGTAGGCAGCAAGAAATGCGCTATGTGTTATTTTAGGGGTACAGTGTCCTCGAAGCAGGTAGTTACCACGGTAACTATCTGCTCTGTGTGTGTAGGTGGTGATGTATTAGAATTCAAATGGGAAAATATCTCCCTCTCTCTGTTTGATTCTTGCTCTGTTATTCCCTCTCTACATTTATAATGTAAAATATTTTCCAAGAAGTCTCAGAGCCACCATGAATCTCATTTTTTTAATTTATTTTTTTCACTTACATTTTTATTGACATACAAAACCACATATAGTTCAGTATACACTTGAATTAGAGACCCATTGAAGAAGAAAAAATAAAATACAAATAATAATAAAAACAAGCAAACCGTGACATGGAAGCTTTCTATCCTATTTTAATGCAACATCATGGTCTGGTTCCAACTCTCAATTTGTGGTGTCGTTCATTTTTCTTTTATATTCAACCCATTTTTCCCATTTGGACTCAAATTTCCCTTCCTGGATCCTCATCATGTGTGTGAATCTCTCCATATCAAATATTTCCTGTACTACTCCTAGCCATTGCTCCTTTGTAGGTGGATCTGCTTTGTACCATGCTCTGGTAATTGTTTTCTTGCTGGCAGCCAGCAGCACCTTAATCAGGTATCTGTCCCCACCCTGTGTGTTTTCCTGCACCAGATTCCCCAAGTATAACATCAGGCCGGTCTTAGGAACCTCATAGCCTAATATCCCCTTCAATACTCCCCACACTTCCTCCCAGTATCCCTTCATCTTTTGGCATTTAAAAAAAATGTGTGTGTGGTCTGCCCCCACCTCGCCGCATTGCCTCCAACATGCGTTCTGTTCCGGGGCATACCTCCCTTTTATCTTTGGGGTTATGAAGTATCTGATTATGTTTTTCCACCCAAATTCCCTCCATACCCTTGACCCAGTAGTTGAATGCTGCACTCTACATACATTATACCATTCTTCCTCTGTCATATCAATCCTGAGTTCTTTGTCCCACTTGTCTTTTATATATAGAGTTGAATTCCCCCTACTCTCCAACAGAGCTTGATATAGAGCTGAAATCACCCTGCCTTTCTTCCCTTCATATGCTTCAATCATCCCCATTTTGTTTATTGTTTTTATCCATTTTTATTTATTTTATATAATAGTCTCTCACCTGTAAGTATCTAAAATGGTCACCCCTTTCCAGATCGAACTTATCTTTTAGATATTGAAAACTCTGCATTTCCCCTTTTTCCTTCCACCATCCTACATATTGCTGTGATGCCCCCTCTGGCCCATCGCTTAAAACCTGCATCTTCTTTTCCCGGCTGGAATTTATTATCATTTGTTATCCATCTCAAAATCTTTGTCTGTTTTCCTATTTTGTATCTCTTCTATTACCGTGTTCCAAGTGTTTAAGGTGAATTTTGTGATTGGGTCTAATACGTTTTCCTGTGTCCTGAATAATTCTTTATCCCTGAGTAGTTTTTGAATCTGGTAGTTTTCCCCATTTGTTTCGATGTCCTTCCATTTAGCTACGTATTCCATATTACACCAGCATGCCACTGTTCTGATTTGTGCTGCATAATAATAATCCTGGAAACTCGGCACTGCCAATCCTCCTCTCCCTTTGGGTAGCTGCAGTGTCGCAAGCCTAATCCTGGGCCTTTCCCCCCCCCAAATAAACCTTGAAATCCATTTATCCCATTCCATAAATTGACTTTGTGGAATAGATATAGGTAGTGATTGGTAAAGGTACAGTAGCCTAGGCAGTATATTCATTTTAACTATTTCAATCCTTGAACTCAGGTCTAAGGTCTGTATTGTCCACCTACATAAATCCCTCTTGATATTCTGATTGATCTGCGTATAATTTGCATTGTACAATTTGTCTAATCCTTTTGTGATGTTAACCCTAAATATTTAATTGTATCCATGTCCCATCTAATTCTGTATTTGTCTTTGATCTCTGGTGTTGGTGTGTAGTTTAGTGCTAAAAATCTGTGTCTTTGTCACGTTTAGTTTGTACCCTGAGTATTGTCCATATTCCTCCAGTAAATCCATCAGTATCGGGAAGCCCACGTCTGGTTGCCCCATGTATGCTATCAAGTCGTCCGCAAATAGTCCCAATTTGTGTTCTAAACCTCCTGCCTCAACCCCCTTTATATTCTGGTTCTGCCTAATTGCTTGGGCCAATGGTTCGATGAAGATATCAAAAAGTGTTGGGGAGAGACAGCAGCCCTGTCTTGTCGACCTCTCATTTAATCCGATCCGTCAGACTACCGTTCACTTTCACTCTAGCTGTTGGTTCATGATACAATGATTTTATACATTTGATTGACTTTTCATTAAATCCAAACTTTTCTAAGACATTATACAAATAGACCCAGTTCACACTATCAAAAGCTTTTTCTGCATCTATACTCACTAAAATTGCACCGTCTCCCCTCCTTTGGGCCTCCTCCACTATATGAATTGTTTTCCTTATATTATCTTGTGTCTGTCTCCCTCTAATAAAACCAGTCTGGTCCTCATCTAATAATGTCGGGCATGAATGTCTCAAATCTTTTCGAAATTATGGACGTATACATCTTGTAGTCTACATTAAGTATGGATATTGGTCTAAAGCTACTACATCATTCTTTATCCTTGCCTTCCTTGGGAATTGTAGTAATGATAGCCTATTTCCATGACGGGGGAGTTTTGTTCTCTTTCATAGTATATTTAAATGATGCCAACAGTAAGGGGCTTAATTCCGGATGGCAGCCCGTCGCTGCCTGGTGACTTGCTATTTTTCATTCTACTAATTGCGTCCCCCATCTCTTTTTCTGTAATATCTGAGTTCAATAACCTATTCTGTTCTTCTCCTATCGATGGTAGGTCCAGCCCCTCTAAAAATGCCTTCATACTCTCTTCCTCTGCTGCAGTTGGTTGTGCGTATAGTGTCCTATAATAATCCTCAAATGCTCTCTCTATTTCCTCCGGCTCTCTTAGTAACTCATTGGTTTTAGGATTCCTAATCTTATGTATAGTGTTTAATGTTTGTTGTGCCCTTATCTTTCTAGCCAATAATCTATTTGCTTTGGGCCCCCCTTCATAATATGCTTGCTTTACAAACCTAGCTTTCTTCTCCACCTCTATTAATAATATATTTTCTATCTTCCCTCTAATGTCCTTAACCTTCCTAAGTGTCTCTGGGTCATTTGTATTGTTATGTTGCCTCTCTAATTCTTTTAGTTGCACAGTTACATTTTGATAGAGTTCCAGTCTGGTTCTCTTAAAGGAGACCTATCATGCTATATTTAAATGATATAGTGTATGACCATACATATATAAGGTATATTTATACATTTTATTTTTCAAAATACCAAACAGATCATTTTTTAGCCATGCCTCGTTTCACTCATTTTCGCTCTATTCCAAGCCTGTCTTTGAAAATTCTGAGCAGCAGCTGACCACGCCCCCCTGCAGAAGAGCGGGGCATGAGCCTGTGAGAGTCACGTTACCATGCTTGCTGTGATTACGTGTGGAATAAACATGTCATCTCAGAGCAATGCATGTGTTCAAGCGTATTATCAATTTGATCCAGAGACTGACCCTGAAGCAGCGGAGGTTTTGGTGGAGGTGCAAAGATCTCGGTTGCAGCAGGACGTTTCTGAATGGTTAGTTGACAAGCTGTTGTCCCTATTTATTTTACTCTGTTTGTTACGATGTGTGCTACTTATTCCGTTCATATGTTGGCTAATTAGCAAGAATGCAATGTGTACAGTTTGTAACTTATAGCTTGTAACGCAAAAACAGCAATACATATTTATAAAGGGAGACATTCATATTTTCAGCATATATACAATGGCCTCATTGCGTTTATTAATAGTTTACAGCCCTTTTCTTCCAACATCGTGCAACAACCGTTGGAAAGTTCAATAACTTAGGGTGATAAAAAGTATAACTCCAACAACACATCAGTTGTCAGCAGTGTGTGTAGTTTCATGTGTTTTTAAAAGCTGTTATTGACTTCTTTCTACAGGTGTACATGTGCAAATTGCGCCACGATGCCTTCTGAACGGAGAATGTGCTGCATGGAGATACCACAGGTAACATTTTTGATAGCTTCACTAAGTTGTCTGTTTAGAGAATACATTTTTCACATGTCATTCAATATCTTTATCACACTAGGTGTCAAGACGGATGCAGGAACTTGAAGACTCTGTTAACTGTATGGTGGACCATCCTGGATTGGAGCCTGTGTGCCTGAATGTGTTCTCCCTGCAGAATGCATTTAATATTTACAGAGCTGAACATGGTGGACTACAGTTGAGGCAAATAGAGCAGTGAGTGGTTTGTTTGTTTGTTTTGACTGAAATTGTAAAACGAATGCTAATATTGTTCATGGAAATAAATACTGGTGTATATGGCTGTATGCAATCTTTCATTGTACATGTACTATTATATATATATATATATTATTACACAGCAATGGCATAACACACCCATGTGTACGACAACAAAAGTCCACACACAACCTTATGCTTTTGAAATCAGAATATTCTTTACCCATCCAAACATGAATAATCACGACACATTTGATATCAACTCTGAACTTTATTGTCAAAATGAACGGTTCTTTGAACCCATAAAAAAAAACTAAATGTACTTGTATTATATATAAATGACACTAAATATATTTTTTAATGATTTCAGGCGTCACAGGTATCTAGCCTACAGAAGCTTTGTGAGCTGGTGCTGGAGCTTCCTTGGACGCAGGATCAGAGTGGTGATTCCGGCCTGCGTTGTCCTCAGGATTCGCAGAGAGTTTCCTGATCCGCGAAATATCTATGTTGGGTTCAGACAGCAGCCAAATTGAACCGAGTAGCATACCCGGAGATGACCTCCTCCCTGTCAGGTCGCTCATATTGGGAACACAGGTCCTCTGGGATGGGTATCTTCAGAAGCTCCTGTGTGAATGGTGCAGGGTCCACAAAGACTTGGTCGAAGATGAGGTCCATCAAGTTGGCCACGTAGCCTGTGCAATGTTAAAAAAAGCACAACAAAAAATGTGGTTTAGATTAGTATATGCATGTACAAAACTGAAAGTTCTTTTTAATTTATTTATTTTATATTTGTAAATAGTTGTATAATAAATATTTTAAACACTTACGGAATGTGGGGTCAGTCTTTACTGGTTTTGCTCTGCATTCTCCCTTCCTGGCCTTTGGGAACTGCAGTTTATACAGAGGCTTTCCAGTGGATGTAGTGGCTTGTGCACGCTCAGCGTTTTCATTGTAGTGCAGGGCTGCCAGGTACAGTCTTTCATATCCGCCATGAGTAAAAAAAAAGTAAATAATAGCAAAGAATGTACAAATTGTCACTAATTAGTAAGTAACTATGTTTTATTTTACCTGCACAACATTCCAAGAAATGGAAACACAACATTCTTTGGAGCAAAGCGCAGGATGACGGCATGGAATGACTCCAAAGATGAAGTCTGGTGGTGTGGGCTGAGTTTGGCCACAGCTTTCAAAATCCTCTTGGTTGAGAGAATTGTCTCCAGCTTGTGAAAGGCCGGCTTTCCTAAGAATTTGAAAATCAAAGTCATATTTAAATTGTCATGCTTTATAGATTGTGTCTGACAACATCCTGTATTCAATAGTTGTCCCTTACAAATATTTATAGAGGAGTAATGTAATATGGTTTATGAACAACATACCTGCAGCCATCCATTGGTATTGCGCAATGCGCAGTGGATGAAGGCACTTGGGGAACAGGGGGTCATCATGAGAGTGGATATCCTGCACGTCCATTTGGCCACTCTCTCAGGCCCGGTGGTGGAGGTTGCTGCAGTCCAGTATATGTGGTTTCTTATACTCTTCACCCACCCTCGAAGTTTTTCGCAGTCCTTCTTTTTTGCAGCCTTCTCCAGTTGCTTAGAAATCCCTAATAAATACATTTAACATGTAGTTAATATACATACAAGTTTACTCAAAATATTATTATACTAATGTGATTGTAGGAAGCCGGGTTTGTGTCTAAATAAAATAATGATTGTATTTACAATCGATTTATTTACATGGAAATTAATATAAAGAAAAATACCTTTTTCTATGTGCCACACATCAAAGAATTGGGTGATGCTGCTTTCCCTTAGGAATTTCTGAATTTGCAGATGTCTGTCCGTGACAATACAGTCCAGAGTCACACCACGTTCCTTTAACAACTCCAGACTCCTTTTCAGGCCCTCTAACTCCATGTGGTAGCTTCCACCAACCTCATTGCTCTGTTATGACACATACAAATAACCATTGATACACACATTTTAAATATAACGTGCAAACAGTGTTAAAGAAAAAAACATTGATATTTCATTTCACCCCACTTACCTGAACCAACTGGAGGTCAACGACTTTGTTGTTCTTCAGGTCCATCGTAGTGTAGCTTCCGAACTTTGCAGAGTGGCCTGTGAAAATATGTTTTACAGTAATTACTTTTCTCTGCGGATGGTGAATTTGTATTTTTGCTTGTAGTGTTTAGCATATGTTTTTCAGGAACCATTAATTGAACAAATCACACATAGTGAAACCCCTTTCTGAAATGTAAAATGTGAATTATATAAAAAATACATACCTGGGGAGTCAGCCCTCATATCACCACCAACTATCACTTTCTCCTCTGCATGGAGCTTCTGTAGCATGCCTTCCTGTGATTTTTGCCAGTAAGAAACAATCGCTGGCTCAATGAACATCCTGGCATGCCTTCGGAAGGTGTTGTATTTGCATAGCTGCATATTCATTGCTTTGAAGACCTAATGGTTGAAAGAAAACCGCAAGAATACATTTTAATCTCAAAGATCACCTGTAGATGTGTCAATGAGGAGAACCTGGAAAGTGCAAATGAGCTGCCCTTTTTTTAAACAGGGAAAGAGCTGAACATGTCATTAGGGGTGCTTACTCTACAGTGCCCCTTTCACATATCTTCTCTTTCTCCACACCACCCTCCCAAAAGATCTTTACATATTAGCATGGGTCGTTACCTAACAGTGCCCTATTCCCACCTTTTCTCACTCTTGTTATTGTTACCTTGTCCTATCTTATTCAACAACAACATTTGCATTTTCAAACATTGGCAAAACAATCTTCTGCAGTTAATTTACCTTTGAAAGTTTGTAGAAAGATGCTCCGTTGACATATGTTGCAACCAGTGGCGGCGGGTCATTAGGGGCAGAAGAAAGTATTACAAATAATGATTACAAAAAAATACTAAAAAATAAATAAAAAAACATATAAAATATATTTTAAGGTCATGTTTAATAATCTGATTCGTCTGTACATTTCTGTTTTAGTCTGTGTTCTTCTAATTAGTGTCTAGAGTGCCGTTTTGAGCTGTTTAGAGCCATGTGGGACAAAACCCGATCCTGCCCCTCCCTCTCACAGTCTAAGTGAACGGTGATTGTAAAAACTACACTGCGCATGCTCAGAGTATTTTTCTATTTAATGTGTGTGGCAAAAAAATAATGACCGTAGGGGCATAGTGCTCCCATCCCCACCATACGTCATCTCACATAATTCAGAATTGATTGGCTGTAAGTACTCACGTGTGCAGTGCTGCGAAACGTCACGTGTAGTTTGAAGAGGAGACGAGAGAGCAGCATATAGCTAACATCACCAGCGATTAAAAGAAGTAAAAAAAACTGAAAGAAAATGAATGAAGTTGACCATTTACTGGAGCACACATTTGAGACACTTAGTCTCGGAGAGAAACTGGAGGTAAAGCGCCTCGGTGCCCACCATCCACCGGATTTCCAAATGGTCCAGACTGCGGGCAAAGTTAAACGTGGGTTTAACGCTGAGTGGTTTGCTAAAAAGAAATGGCTAACGGCGAGCATCCAGAAGAATTCCCTCTTTTGCTTTCCTTGCCTGCTTTTTGGTGAAGATCAAGGTACTTGGTCGAGGACAGGTTACAAGGACTTAAAGCATCTTTCGGAGAGGACAATGAAGCATGAGAGCAGCAACAGTCATTTGGAAAATGCCGTAAAATTGGGATTACTTGGAAGGGTGAATGTTGCAGCTCAGATTGACAGCGCCTACAGACGCGGCATTGATTCTCATAATAGGAAGGTGGAAGAAAACAGGTACGTGCTTGGTGGGATCATCACCTGTATTAAACTGTGTGGGAAATGTGAGACAGCACTGCGGGGCCACAACGAGTCGGCGGACTCTCTGAATCCAGGGATATTCAGGTCAATTTTCGAGACAATGTGTGAGGGCGATTCCAGGCTTCAACGGCACTACGAAGCTCAGCTTGTTTTCAAAGGGACATCAAGCACCATACAGAATGAACTCTTGGACTGCATGTATGATGTGTACAGGGAGGAAATAGCCAAGCAAGTGGACAACACATCATTTGTTGCCGTTCAGGCCGACGAGACAACCGATGTCTCCTGTAAATCGCAAATGGTGATTGTGCTGCGATACATTATGCCTGACCTCACAGTTACAGAGCGTTTTTTGGAGTTTGTGAAAGTAAAGGACAAAACTGGTGTAGGTCTCTCTAACAGCATCAAGGCTGTTCTGGAACCCCTGAAGCTGAAAGAAAAGCTAATCGCTCAGACCTATGACGGGGCGGCCATCATGAGCGGTAACGTGCGCGGGGTACAGACGGTGATGAAGGAGACGTACCCAAACGCTCAGTTTGTTCACTGCTACGCCCACCAACTGAACATGACCCTGCAGCAACTGTGTTCAGCAAGGATGAGCATCCTGAAGGTGTTTTTTGCAGATCTAACTGCTTTTTCCACTTTTTTCTCCGGTGCTCCAAAACGTGTTGCAGCTCTTGCAGAGGCAACACAGAGACGCATCCCACGGCCACCGGCTGTGAGATGGAACTTTAAAAGCAGAACTGTGAACGCGGTTTGGGAGACCCGAGATGCACTACTTCAGTGTATGAAGCATATACGCGCACAACCAGGATGGGATGCGGTCACCATAAGTGAGGCATACGGCCTGTCAAAGAAACTGCGGGACCGAGCATTTATGCAGCTCCTGGAGTTTTTTTCGTTGCTTATGCCAGAAGTGGATGTTCTATACAACACTCTGCAAAAACGAAGCATCGATGCACCTGGGATCAACAGCGCGCTCTGCCGTTTCAAGGAAAATGTTCAGAAAATGAGGCAGAAAACTGATGCATTGGCCGCCACTGCTCATGATGGAACAGACGAGCCAGGCCGACGAGTCAGCAGCACAGCGCCGGTGATCAAGGAGGCTTGTGACACAGTCATCTCACAGGTGGAACAGAGGTTCTCACAGAGTGACCATTTGATCGCTGCAAAGCTTGTTGACAGCTCATTCTTCCCACAGCATGTCCTGTCATTTCCTACACCTGAGCTTGACTGCGCCGTGAAACTGTGGCCTGCGTTGGGAAACAAGGAGAAGTTGAAGTCTGAGCTGACCACGCTCTACCGCCACAGTGAGCTTCACACTGGAAACACTGCCCTGTCTCTGTTGAAATCCATTCACGAGAACAACTTGGAGGAAACGTTTGCTGAGACTGTTATTTTGGTCAAAATAATAGTGACAACTCCCGAGTCAGAGAGGAACTTTTCCACCCTCAAAAGGATAAAGACTTTCACTCGCAACACCATGGGACAGCCGCGACTTAACGCATTGGCCATGCTTTCAATTGAAAGCCAGTTGATCCAGCAACTACAGGACTTCATCCCCAAAGTGATAGACACATTCTGTCAGAGGAAGGACCGCAGTGCCGCTTTTCTTTTCAAGTGAGCCTTCAGCTTTGGTAAGTTCATTTATGTCATATATTTTGTTGATCTTCTGTGTTTTGCCTCTGCTGGATCGATTGATATTGTGACCTCGATGATGAGTGTCTGTGTTTTCCTTATATTTACAGTCTATGGTGTTTTAATGCTAAAGCATTACGGTTGTTGTTATTGTTAAGAATTACTTTGTGATGGTGACCTTTACTCCATGTATGAAGGTGCATTACTATGACATCCCCACGCTGTGTACGTAAATGTATGCGCTCACAGTGTTGCTCCTGTGGTCTTCAGTATGTAATTTGACACTCCCCCTCTCTCTCTCCTCCCCCCCTCTCTCTGTCCCCCCCCTCTCTCTCTCTCTCTCTCTCTCCCCCGACCTCTTTCTGCCCCCCCAGTTTTGTACACCTAGAAACGCCACTGGTTGCAACTGATAGCTGCAGGTTTCCAACTGGAGTACTCCCAAGAACAGGCTGGCTATTCCAGTTTCTTGTAAACTGACAATGGGGGCACAGCTGCTGCACTGATATGAATGTACCGATCCTTCTGGTTTGTACATCACACACACGCTTGCACACAGGACATGATTCAAAAAGCTCCATGAGGCAGGTCTCATACACGATGTATGTGTTGATCGTCTGGGGGGGGTTTTGTTCTTGACCACTAAAACAAAAAAATAGAAGTTAATATCCATCACACAGATTGTTGCTTTAGAGATCTTTGGTGTTTCCCTATTATCAATGTTTGAATTATATACAGCAACAAATACAATACATAGACAAACTCACACAGTGATATTTCAGTAACTTACGACATGGCTGTTGTTTCTGTAGCATTTGTTATGGATTCTGCTGGATCCAGGGTCGGCTCTAGAACAAATCGAATGGGGGGGCAATCATTTACCAAGGGGGGGCACACACTGCCGTCAACAACCAACACACAAACACCAACGCAACTTCAAAAAACATGCTGTAAAGTCTATTGTCTTTCACACACATTGCAGGGTGTAGTGCTATTTTATAGCGCACCTATGACTTGTGCATACATGCACGGTTGTGGCACGACCACCAAAACAGAAACATATGGACATAGGCCACCATACAAAAAAAGTGTGCAAATGTATTTAGTATCCTATCCATGTGAACATGTTTTAGGTGGGGGTGGACCTAACCTCCTCTAGGAGGGTCTGGGGGCATGCTCCCCCGGGAAGATTATTTTTAAAATATTGAAGTTAAATGCATCAATCTGGTGCACTTTGAGAGCAAAATGAAGAGATCTATGGATAGCCTACATCTCTCAGCATCCACATGAAACAGAACTGTACACACATGTACTTTTTCTTTATGGATATTTTACTAATCACTCCCCTTTTAAACTGTATTCTTGTGTTACTGTCCTATAGTATTTCATACCCGTTTTTCATTTATTCTCTTATTCTTTAATAACTATAATGATCATAAAGGTATTCCTCGCAAATACTTGTTTACATAAATGGTGACCAAACCGTTTGAGACTCACTGAGATAAGTTAAGTTAACCTACACTAAAGTTTACTATCTAAACACTAAGAGAGTCCTTACCTCACTGAGCTGACGTTATTGAGCCTCTCAGTCTGACAGGAGAGGACTCTCCTCCACCTTGGTGTAGAAACAGCTCTTTATATCCGTTAGCATAGCTAGCTAACCAGATGCTAACAACAACATTCCACGTTACCGCTCGCGCACTCACAAAATGCGCTCGTGCCACACACACACAGAGCCGAGCTTGAATGAAACAGAGACCCAGAAGTAGGCTACTTGTACTGTACTGTATATCGTATTATTTTCGATGGCTTTACTGTATAATCAGTGTAACAGATGAACAGATCGCCACTGGGCTTTCATCTAAACACACAGCCACGTAATGATAACAAAACAAAGGTCGGGGGTCATTGGTCAAGCAACACACCAATCAGAGAGCAGCAGTGAGCACACCTCAGGCTGTGTTTTATATTTGTATTCTTTATTTCTGATGTATTTCACACAAAACTTTTTCACTTATATGATTTAAAAAATGGCAAAGTGACAAGGCTTGCCCACCCTGCGTTGGGGGGGCACAGTGACTCATTTGGGGGGGAATGGCCCGCGAATGACCCCCCATGACGCCGACCCTGGCTGGATCATAAGTTGCATCCTGGCCTTCGGAAAACACCAAAGAAGAGCTTCCCTCAAATGGATCTTCGTATTCCTCTTCAAAATCCACACAGGGCCTCTTTGGTGGTCTCTTTAAGGGGGTGGATGTTAAAAAGGGCACTGGCACTTCCAACGGAAGTGTTTCGACACCAACGCTTCTGCAGGGAATTTTAGCCTGGACAGCTGTAACATAATTGTATTTGACATTAAAAACAAAACAAAAGATAAAACAAAAATATTTTTACAACAATTAGAAGCACACAAATTAAAGGCTACAACATCAGAATGTCAAGATGTATCCAAAGAACATTTGAAAAACGTGCTTCTAACCTGTACTTCGATGTGAACCAAGAGTCCTCGAGGATAGCTGTGTACGAACAGTACGGTACTTGGGTGGGTCTGTCATCACAGGTAATCTGCTGGTAGCATGTGAGGTGCTGGCCTGTAAAGAAGAAAACAAAATCATCTCAATTTAGTATTCAGGATGAGAAAATACTATTTGGATAAATATCGTCTGAAATCCCAAAAGATGGGGGCTAAAACTCTCTATTTAGCAAAGCTCTTTGCTTAGCCTTTTCCAATCTGAGTTAGTTTTGAACCGTAACGTGCATGCTGTGTTTCTGACTCAATACAGATGATGTGTTGGAGAGGGGCTGAGCTCAGTAGACTGACTGTAATGAGTGCTAGCCACTAATTAGCCTGTTGCTAGGTAAGGCCTCGTCAACAACAACAGACCAACGGGGCTTTAGTTCTGTTTTACTCGTGGTGTGTGTCCCCCCTCACATACATACACACAGTGTTGTATCCTAACACATCCCCATTTATATTCATGTGCGTAAACAAGTAAACATACAAAAGCTTTTACATATAACGCTGGAAAAAACGGCATGTCTCATTAGCGTAGCGTAGCTTAGCTTACAGATCTGATCGTTCTTACAGACTACAATCACAAAAGCTTTTACATATAACGCTGGAAAAAACGGCACTTACCTACAGAAGATTACGTTTGTTATTATAACTTACTCAATAGGATTTTAGAGGATACAAAATACTAATAAATAGGAGAATAAATACTTGTGTTATCGGCTAGGGCGTGGCTTTACAGCCTTCACACAGATCGCCATTACGGCAGTATGTCTGAACATGTTTGCAAATGCCTGATAATTAAAATAAAAGACAAAGCAAAGACTGCGGAGCGTACAATATAAAATGTTATAAACACCTAACCGATTACTATTTGGGTTTGAGGCGACATTGATACGGCGAAGCTACATGCTACATGCTACATACTACAAGCTAGAGATAGCTTTATCAGGAAAAACACCGCTAAATAAAAACGTACAGCTTCAAAATTGGATGTGTCCTCACTGGCCTGGTCCCGGATGGTTGGTATTGATCCCGGGTTTAGCATTAGCTTGGAGGCATATCCGTGTTGGACTTGAGAGAAGTTCATAAACATGTCCGTGGTAAAATGTTTGGAACACACAAACAGAAATCTGCCGTGGTCTTCTGGCACATGTCCCTTGAAAATGAAGTCTAGCCACAGATTATTTTCTTTTTCCACTGATGGCATTGCATGCAGTCCCCCTTCTCGAGTCTTGCAGCCAACAACAGCACAAAGTTTAACTCGCTTAGACATCCTGGCAAGACCAGGCAAAAACACAGATGTGACTGGAGTTGATTTAGCCTGCCGATAGCCTATATGCGAATGAGAGGTTTGGCAATGCACGTGGCCGTGGCTCATTCCCCTGATAGGTGGAGAGTTGACCAATAAGCGGAGCACGTCTCTTTGTGACGTAGGAAAGTGTTGAAATCTGGATCCGTTTTTTTCAGATCCGTTTCAGCCCGTTTTTTAGAGATTTGGCGAAGGAGGAAAATAGAGAGGGTTGTGTTTTCTGACACTTGGTGAGTTCCCTGGAACACCGGGGACACATATTCATGTATAAAAGACGTCCAAAGGTGCATTTTGCATGATAGGTCCCCTTTAAGGTGTGCCGTTTGTGCTATTATTTTCCCCCTTAATACTGCCTTTAGTGCATCCCACAGAATAGTTGGGTCTACTTCCCCGTTATCATTTTCCTCCTTATATCTGATTATCTCTCTCTTTATTTCGTCCACTAACCCCTTATTGTTTAATAGACCCACATTCAATCTCCAGACGGTGTTCTTCCTCCTACCATTTAGATTCAATGTTAGATATATTGCACTATGGTCAGACAGGTCTGTAACACCTATTCTACAGTCTTCTACCCTATATTTATTTCCCTTTGACATAAAAAAGTAATCTATCCTAGAATAGACTGAGTGTGGGTGTGAGTAGTGTGTGTAGTCTCTATCTAGTATGTGTATATCTCTCCATATATCTGTGATTCCTAGTTTCTTCAGTTGTATGTTCATGTATCTGACAATATGCGTCCTAGCCTTCCTTGTACTTGTTGTATCTAAATCATAGTTTAGTACCACATTGAAGTCCCCCCCGCAAATCAGGATTCCTTCCATTTCCACAGCTATGATATCAAACAATTCCTTAAAAAAAGTCTTATCGCTGTCCGGTGGGGCGTACACATTAATTAGTGTAACCATTTGTCCTTCCATTTTCCCCTTGATCACCACATACCTCCCCTCTCTGTCATATATTTCTTTGTTTATTTCAAATTTTACTGAGTTCCCAATTAGTGTAGCCACCCCTCTCCTACCTTGCTTAAATGAACTATAAAATGTGTTGTTATATCCATACCTTTTCAGTTTTTCATGTTCTTGTACTGATAGGTGAGTTTCTTGCAATAAGATAACCTGCATCTCCTCCTTTCTAAATGTGGTTAATACTTTCCCCCTTTTAATCGGATTGTTCAAACCATTGACATTTAACGACACCATTTTGATTCCCCTACGTTGCATTATATTTCCCTTCAAAGCATATTTTCGTTCCCTCCATGTCACAAAACACAATATATATAGTAGCAGCAACCGCTAAGCTAAACAAATACAAATTAAACATCAGAACTTGGTCTTCCAAGGTTTTCGGGGGTTTCAAAAATATCCCCCTTTCCCCCGCTGGTGGGTGGAAGGTAAGGCCTCTCCTAGTGAGAGGGCCCCCCCTAGTGGCGGAGATCTCTCCTGTGGCTGATCTCCCAAGCTCACTATAATTGTCCAGCGTGTGGTTTAAACTCCGGAGCTCCCGGCCGGAACTTTGTGAACATTTTTCATATAGTCTTTAAACCCCTGGTCTCTGTATTGGCGATGGAGGTGATTCTATGTTTCTAGTGAATTAGCACTTCTTTAAATTAGTCCGAATCAAATCGTAAAATGTTATAGATAAATAATTCCCCAGCCTGCATACATGTCCATACAGGTTCCTTTTATAAAAACAAATAACAATCTTTCTTACTCACCCACTGCAGTATTTCAAAGGTATTTTCGGGGCACAAAATAAAAGGCTATAGCAAGTAATTTGGTTAAATCTGTTTGTGTCTGTGCTCTGTCTTTTTCTGATCGCCGTGGCCCGTCACCTCTCATCCTTCTGTCTTTTCAACGCCGTATCTTGTTCCCTCATAGACTACTCATCAACACCCTCGATACGGTCTTCCCTCATTCCCATCTCGTTGTTGTCTCCCCGCTCTCGTCTCCGAAGTCTGGTCCACTTGCGCGCTGCCTCCAGTCTCTGCAGCAGCGTAGGTCTCTCTACTCCCGGGTCCGGCACCTGCCAGCCTCTCTGCCGCATCGCCCTCGCCGCGTCCTGAGCACTCTTATACACTATCGTTCCTTCGTTCCAGTAAACCCTCAGTGTGTCCATTGGAGATTGAAAACGAATCCCCTTATCTTTGAGAATTCTCTTGAGCTCCGCATATTTCCGACGTTTAACCGCCACCTCAGAAGAATAATCGTGGTCGAATGTCACTCTCCGTCCCTTCACTTCCATCGCCAGGCTGTCTTAATGACGTTCTCCTTGACCTCGAACCTAAAGAAGTTGACAATAATGGCTCTTGGGGGTTTGTCTGGTTGTGGTTTTGGGGCAGGTGCCCTGTGCGCCGTTTGAATCTCCAACTTAATATCCTCCGACATTCCCAGCTCCTTGTGAATTAACCTGTCGACGTACTCGGAGACCGAGTCTCCCTCTATTCCCTCCTTCAACCCCCAGATTCGTATATTATTTCTTCTCGACCTCCCTTCTATGTCGGACAGCTTATCTTGGAGCTTGGTTTGTTGTTCAAGAGAGGCCGTAATAATGTCCTGGACGTCGGTACTCCACTCCTCGACCCAGCCGTACGCTCTTCTAGGATCTCCATATCATTCTTTTGGGCCCGCAACTCCGCCTCAGCGGTCTCGAAGTTTCTATTTGTTTCCTCTCTGAAGCTATCAAGCCCTTGCTTCATATCTTCTCCGTGTTTGTCCATATATTCTCTCAGTTGTCCCATTTCTTCACGTACTCCTCTTAGATTGTCTTCCATCCGGCTGCCAATTTGATCCAGTTTAGCATCCATGTTGTGCTGGGCTTTCTCGAGTTTATCCCGCATGGCATCTAAGCTAGTCTGCAGCGCCGACACCCAGCTAGGTTGCTCGTCGTTGCTAGCTTTAGCATTAGCCGTTAGCGGCTGACTGTGTTCCGTCTGGACCTGCATCTCTCCCAGCTGTTTTTCGGCTTTCGTCTTTTTCTCCGTTCCTTTCTTATTTACTAATTTGCTCATGACCTATTCTTCCAACTTCGAATCACATTTATCGGGGTTTTCTTCCTTTTTGAACGTGTTTGGCCGGGAGCTCCTCTTCTTAGCTGCTTATCGCCTCATGTGTAAACCGGAAGTCCAACCCCTCCATGAATCTCATTTTATATGTTGATATACGACTCAAAAAGGTTTTTTCAGCCCAGCCTATGTTTAAAGAATATGATAATTGTCTTTATTATATTTTATTCTTTCCAACATGAGGGTTACAATAATCTCTGCTCACAATCTCTTTCAAACTAACAAAGTTCTTTGATATATAAGATATTAAACACTGAACTATCTGAGAATGGTGAAAAGCTGACAGTTTATAAGGACGTAGCAACTATGATAATACCCATTGGTGGTGGATTATGCCATCTTTTTTTGTTTGGAATTTACCCAACAGTGCGGCGCTTAGTTTTTAACCACACGTAACAAACGTTTTGCAGATAACTTTTATGAGCTGAAAATACACTTTGAAAGGGTTAAAGTTGAAAGACAAAACAACTTACAGACAACACAATGAAGTAGCGTCCTGTAGCCCCAGCTCAAGTATTCCCTTCTTTTATCATTTTTCCAAATTGGACCGACACAAAATGTCATGCTAATAACATTTGAAAAAAGTAATTGAGTCTGTTTACTTATTAGAAAAATCAAGTGAGAAGTCATTTTGTCATAGACTTATACAAAATGGGACTTTGTTTGCAACCAGTGGAGCCGCCCCCGGCTGAATATTAGAGTAAATACAGGTACTTTCACATTGGCTTCACTTTTCAGACATTCAAGTACATATGACAAAAGTGACACGCAACTTTCATATCATAATCATTTATCCTTGCACACTGTCAGATCGATCTGCAGCGCAGATAGAGAGAAAGAGATTAAACCAGAGGACAATTTTCTCTGCTTTTCTTATTTGTAAACCAAATAACCTTCTGTGCCATATCGAAGGTATTATAAGTCACCTTGGGTTCTGGCAAATAATAATGGGCATTTTCTAGAAAAAAAAAGGTAAAACAAATATTCAACAGGCTAATAAAACGAATCCTTAGATGCAGCCCTTAACCCAAAATATATGGATTTTAGCCCTTATTCGGGGCCATAAACAGCGCACCAGGGGCCTGCATGAATTTCTCTTTGGAAATGTCAGTCACACATGCATTTATAAAATGAAAAATGAGGCAAGACTACTTCCTTGCAAATTGTTAGAAATTAAAATCAATGTTGATATGGCGTAATTTGAATTAAATACACTGTATTTAATTTAAATCTGTTTAATTCTAAAAACCGAAGATGACTTCCGGTTTTCCGCTGGTGAATTTCGTCATTTCCGGTTAGCATTAGCATGTGGCGAAATGCTACGTTTTCAAAACCGTGAAATGAAGGTTAAATGACATGTGATGTTGTACACTAAACACACTGGGATTAACTCTCATTTGTTGACACTGAATAACGTTTATCAGGGAATGTTTAAATAACCACAGACACCAGAATGATATAATTTAGCAACAGAAAAAGGCTGGAATTGCATTGGACCCGCCCCCCGATGACGCCGGCCAATAGGAGAAGACCTCAGATGACAACAGGAAGAGCCAGCCAAGAATCGATCTCTTTTTCCTGGGCTGACCGGACGCATGGGGAGAGCGCCTCCACTCGCACATTCCATTTGTACACCACCGCATCTTTTGTGTAATTAAATGTTGTTAACTTTTATAAGCTTCCCTTGACTCTTTTCAGTCTCTCCTGCCTTCAGGGTTCTAGAATACACTAACAAAATCCACTTAGTGAGTTAGTTTGTAGCCCCTTACAGTCGTGGGTCCTCATATGAATGTATGTCTAAATATTGTATTGAGTGGTTCTAGTAAAAATGTGTATTTGGGTGTGCATGAGGTGTCATCTCATGAAGGCTTCACTCTGAGCACGAACAACACTGCTGTATTTCAAATATTTTAGTATATAAAGAGATTGTATTGGATGTCTGACGCAATTAAATGCTCAAAATCATAAGCTCCTGTCTCCAGTCTCTTAAGATATCCAGAAATTCTAAATTACACAACACCATGTTCCTTGATGTTCATAACATCCAGACAATGTGTACTTTCAACAAAGAACTTTCTTAATTTTGACTGAGTATCTAATTAAACAGTTAATAGACATAAAAGCAGCACTGCTAGAAGAACCACCTCAAATTCAAAGATTCACATTACTGGTGAGTTTTAGGAAAATATCATGGTTTGCTCTCATAGTAGTTTGTTCTTAAGTAGAATATGTTTCGTATGGTCTTGACCCTAACCCTGCGCAGACAATGTTGTTTGTATATGTGACCGATATTGATTCGTTGCTCAAGTCATACTTATATTGGGCATTTAAGGTTGTAGCCTAACCATTTCAAATGTAACTGCAATGGTCAAGCATTTGAATAGATAACAAGGGCCTACTGAGCCGATTAGAAAGTAGACTATTGCAATACCACCTTAAATCTTTGCTCCTCATGACAACTTATGTCCATTTAATTGACTGATAACATTCAGTGTATCTCAACCAAACACACTGTTAATATGTGGATGTTCCATCCCCTGCTAAATGAACCATGGTAGACCATGGTCTACCATGGTAGAACATGGTTCATTTAACCATGGTATAACCATGGTTGACCATGGTAGACCATGGTTGGGATATGGCACCACAGTCAACCATGGTAGAGCACTGATATAAACCATGGTCTACCATGGTCACAATAAACCATGGTCTACCATGGACATAAACCATGGTCCACCAGACTGGAAATAATATAAATTAATACAAGCTTTTCAATAGTTTCAAGCATTTAATTTTAAAATATTTGTATAGATCATGTTAATTGCACTTAATTTCATCTACAGTACACTGTCACTCTATAGTTGCACACACACTCATTAAATGCTCATTAAACAGTTGGTGACAATGTAAAGACTATTTTATATACATTCATCAGGTGACGGTGCCTGCATGAGCCTCATTAGAATGATTGTCGACCATGGTTTCTGTAGACCATGGTTTCTTGAGACCATGGTTCAAATATTCAAATGGCTGACCATGGTTTCTGGAGATGACATTGTGACCATGGTAGGCTGACCATGGTAGACCATGGTTTCTTCCCCATGGTACTGAGACCATGGCAGGCTGACCATGGTTGACCATGGTGGACCATGGTTTCCGGAGTTGACATTGTGACCATGGTAGGCTGACCATGGTAGACCATGGTTTCTTCCCCATGGTACTGTGACCATCATGGTATTTTGTGGTCAACCATGGTATTACCATGGTTGGCAATGGAATACCATGGTGACCATGGTCAACCATGGTTACCATTTGCAGGGGATCATAGGATGTTTGGAATAGATCCAAATTGTTAGAGCTTTATTGCATTACCAATTGATCTGCAGCGGTCATGTAGGGTAATCTTTGCATATTTTCTTTGCGTTTAGCAAAGACATCACACATGGTGCTCATTTCACTGGTGTGGGAGGCAAATTAATGTTGTGAAAGACACTCAAAGCACGCACTACTCTCCACACATGTACTATTATTAATAAAGTGGTATAAGTGAGCTGAATCTAATCGATCAGAGTGGCACAGAGGGGATTTGGAGACTCAATGCATTCAGTACATCTTGCCTATTAGCTATTTACGGTTTCACATTATAAAATATACAGGTCTGTTATTAACATACTTCTCTGAGAACATTTCGTCCACAATCATGCATTAATGTTTGAATGGCCCACGATAACACGTACTGTGAAATGCATGTCTGCCTGTTCATTTGTTGGCTGCTTTTCAAAGGGCATTGCTAATGCAAGATGAAGCAGAAAACATCATTTTCTTTTTGTGGAACATGAATTATAAGGTTAGTGTTTATGACCATTACATCTAACGTTGTTGACAGGCTACATGTAGGACTGGCTATTATACTTGCACACAATATTTAATGCAAGTCGCAATTCTTTATAGATCTAATGAAAATGCTTCTGTAATTTTTGGCCTTTAATCCACATTTATAGTTCCGGCTGCAGGCTCTTTGGAACAGAATGTGGGGCTGAGGCCCACACTTTGTAATATAACAGAACAGTTGGCAGGGCACTGAGCTTAGTATTTTTATTCAGAGTATGAGCGAAGGACTGATAGATGTAGGAAAGTGTGCTGGGAGTTGATCCTTGGCCTCCGGGGGTACAAGATGCTCAAAAGGAGCAAACCTTTTTATTTTATTCACACTGCAGCTCAGACTGTCCCAATTTAGATTATTTACAGCTACACTCTGTGATTCAATTCACATCTGAACTGCCAGATCAATGAAAGCTGTATTTCTTGATCTTTATTTCAAGAACAGATTCAAATGACACTAATTGAATACTTTTTCCAAAACCACTGAATCATTTATGTAACTGTATGTAATACATTACAAGAGGGCACTTCGCCATGTGTAGTGTATTCTAGTAACATTAACAGTGTAGCTAGCTTTAGCTAATATTATTGGTGTGATTTTGATTTCTCTGTGTAATACATGTAATACATTACATACAGTTGAGTAACGATTAGCATGAATGATAACTTAACATTACAATTGCCATTGACAAGCTACTGTAGCTCAATTAGCAATCCCAATGTTCTAAAGTTTTCAACTATATTTAAAAACTGTTGCAGGTAACTATTTAAATAAAAATATAGCAGACTCTTTAAAGAGCAAAAACAACAGGTTTGCTTCATACTCTTCATAGAAAGAAAGAAACTATGGTAAGCCAATATGGACAAACAACGGCATACAGGGAACACTCTGTCCCTTTTTAAAGGGCCAGCACAAATGAAAGAAATTAAGGACAGGGACTCAGGACAACTTTATTGGTTAGAGTCTATTAACAATATATGAGTAACTCAGTGCTTCTTGTGATGAACACAGAGAACAATTGCCAACAGAAAATGTAAACAGCATTTCCAATCAAACATAATTGTTACGATGAAGAGGCTACATGTAATCCAAGAACTTTGGCCCTATTTATAGGGTGCTTATAATTTCAAGTGTCTTGTATCCAGATCAAATTCAGACAAGAGGGCACTTCACCACGTGTAGTGTGTGTGTCTCTGTTGGTCCGATCACAAGTCTGATTGCAATCTGTCTTTGTTTTCCCGGGCTTCACAATATCATCACACTGCAGAGGTAGGGAATTGAGGATTTATTTTTTACTCTAGAGAAAGACTGCTTTCCTTTCATTCTCATTTCAAAGGCAAGGCAAGTTTATTTATATAGCACTTTTCAACACAAGGCAATTCAAAGTGCTTTACAAAAAATGAAAGAGATTAAGAAAATGGCATTTAAAATCAGTCATTAAAAAGAAAAGCTAATAAAATAAACATTAAAAGAAAAAAAATACATGGCAGTCAATTAAACATTAAAAGAAAAAAGTACATGGATAAAAGTTACAGTGCAGTCTAAGATATGAATAGTTCAATTAAAAGCAGCGACAAAAAGAAAAGTCTTCAGCCTGGATTTAAAAGTAGTAAGAGTTGCAGCGGACCTGCAGGTTTCTGGGAGTTTGTTCCAGATATTTGGAGCATAATAACTGAACGCTGCTTCTCCATGTTTAGTTCTGACTCTGGGGACAGAAAGCTGACCAGTCCCTGAAGACCTGAGAGATCTGGATGGTTCATAATTTAGCAGGAGGTCAGAAATGTATTTTGGGCCTAAACCATTCAGTGCTTTATAAACCAGCAGCAGTATTTTGAAATCTATTCTTTGACACACAGGAAGCCAGTGTAAAGACTTCAGAACTGGAGTGATGTGATCCACTTTCTTAGTGTTAGTGAGGACTCGAGCAGCAGCGTTCTGAATTAGCTGCAGCTTTCTAATAGATTTTTTAGTGAGACCTGTGAATACACCATTGCAGTAGTCGAGTCTACTGAAGATAAAAGCATGGACAAGTTTTTCCAAATCCTGCTGTGACATTAGTCTTTTAATCCTAGATATATTCTTTAGGTGATAGTAGGCTGATTTAGTAACTGTTTTAATGTGACTGTTGAAACTCAGGTCAGAGTCCATGACTACACCTAGATTTCTGGCTTTATCTGTTGTTTTGAACATTGCACACTGAAGCTCAGTGCTAACTTTTATACGTTCTGACTTGGCTCCAAAAACCATTACCTCAGTTTTATCTTTGTTTAATTGGAGAAAGTTCTGACACATCCAGTCATTGATTTGTTCAATGCACTTACTCAGTGTTTGAATTGGAGCATAGTCTCCTGGTGAAATTGTCACGTAAATTTGTGTGTCATCTGCATAGCTATTAGGGGTGTAACGGTTCACAAACATTTCGGTTCGGTACGTACCTCGGTTTTTTGGTCACGGTTCGGTTCGGTACGTTTTCGGTACAGCAGAATTTTTTTTCACAAAACAAAACATATATATATATTTTTTTATTATTATTATTAAACTGTGAATAATGTATTCACTCAAATAAATAGAAAATATAATAAAATAAACATTAAGGTGCAGCATTTCGATGAACTGAAATAATCTGTATTTGAACTTTACTGTACTAGTACTCACAAAACATAAACTATTAGTTTTGGGTTTTTAATTATTATTAAACTGTGAATATTCACTCAAATAAATACAAAATATAATAAAATGAACATTAAGGTGCAGCATTTCGATGAACTGAAATAATCTGTATTTGAACTGTACTGTACTAGTACCTAAGCAGCCAGTTTGACATTAGGACTTGCTTGTCATTGTATTTTCATGTTTTTTTAAAGAAAAATTAACTTGTCCACATTGCTTGCCGAAAGGGCAGATCTGCTGGCACTAACAATGTCTCCTGATGTGGAGAAAACCCTCTCGCTAGGGACAGAGGTAGCCGATACAGCCAGGTAGCGCTTTGCTAACATGGCAACATAAGGATATTTGGTGTTTGTAATAGCTTTGGCTCGGTCTGATCTTTCTGTGAGTGGTGGAGGCTTACATGCTAGTGGGAGTTGGGTTGGGTGCACTTCAGTCTTTTTTCTTTTGGTACCGGTGATATTCACGTTCGGGTGATGCCTTTTCAAGAGTGTGCAAGTTTGATGTATTGCCAGCCGCGTAACCAATGTTAGTTGAACAATGCCGACAAACAGCTTTGGTTCGGTCCACCTGTCTTTGTCCGTCATCCTTGTACGTAACTGCGAAACCAAAATGTTCCCAAACCGGAGACTTCAATGATGCTGGAGGATTTTCGAGCTCAACTTTATCTGCGTTCGCCATTAATTTTTGACAGTTCCTCAAATTACTGACTACATTTGAACGCATCCCTCTGACCAGCTCTCATAGTATGCCTCTCGTCCAATGAAATGACTTGGTCGCTCTATGACGCGTTGAACCCAATGTGAGCAAATTACTCTGAATGCTGCGACGCAGCACCTGAGATTACTTCCAAGAAGTTATTCACGTTCTCAATTTTTTACGTTTAACGTTATATTCGTTCGGTACACTTCGGTACACACCTGTACCGAACCGAAGGGCACGTACCGAATAATTTCGGTACGGGTACGTGTACCGTTACACCCCTAATAGCTATGGTAACTTATTTTGTTGTTCTTCATTATCTGAGCCAGTGGTAGCATGTAGATGTTAAAGAGAAGAGGCCCCAAGATGGAGCCTTGAGGAACCCCACATGTCATATTTGTCAACTCAGATGTGTATTTACCTATAGAAACAAAGTTGTTTCTGTCCTTTAAGTAGGATTCAAACCAATTCAGAACTGTTTCCGAAAGTCCCACCCAGTTTTCCAGTCGGTCTAGTAATATGCTGTGGTCAACAGTGTCAAACGCAGCACTGAGATCTAATAATACTAACACTGAAGTTCTGCCACTGTCTGTGTTTAAGTGGATGTCGTTAAAGACCTTTACAAGAGCAGTCTCAGTGCTGTGGTTTGGACGAAAGCCTGACTGGAACACATCAAAACAGTTATTTAAATGCAAGAAATTACTCAACTGTTGAAAAACAACTTTTTCAATGATTTTACCTAGAAATGGCAGGTTTGATATGGGCCTGTAATTGTTCATTACTGAAGCATCTAGATTATTCTTTTTTAAGAGCGGTTTAATGACTGCAGTTTTCAGGGCCTGTGGAAAAATACCTGAGTGAAGAGATTTGTTTACTATATGAAGTAGATCTGAGGCCATGCAAGGCAAAACATCTTTGAAAAATCCTGTTGGAATAATATCAAGGCAGCAGGAGGAGGATTTCAGAAGTTGAATAATGTCCTCTAGGTTTTTATCATTAATCTGATGGAATTGTGTCATGATGTCTGAATTGATGTTAAGTGGAGATAGGGACAACACATTTGCTGTTCCTGATGCAGAGGCACTGACTGCTTGTCTGATTTTCTGAATTTTGTCAGTGAAAAAGGAGGCAAAATCATTGCACGCCCTGGTGGATAGAAATTCAGAGGCTACTGACACTGGGGGGTTAGTTAGTCTGTCGACGGTAGCAAACAAGGCCCTTGCGTTGTTTTTGTTTTTGGTAATGATGTCAGAGAAGAACGATTGTCGTGCGTTTTTCAATTCCAAATTATAAAGGCCAAGTCTCTCTTTATAGATTTCAAAGTGAACCTGGAGATTTGTTTTTCGCCACCTGCGTTCAGCTTTTCGACATTCTCTTTTTTCTGTTTTCACGGTCATGGCCTTTCTCCATGGAGATATTTTCTTGACAGACACTTCCTTTAACCTAGTTGGAGCAATGGCATCTATAACATTTTTTATTTTTGAATTAAAATGATCTACTAGCTCATTTACTGAGATGTTGGCAGGGGCAAGTGTGGAAGAGAAATTCTGAGTAAACATTTCCCTAGTATTTTCAGTTAAATATCGCTTTGTGGTTACCTCTTTTTGAACATTTTTGTGAACAGAAATAGAGCTCTCAAAGAAAACACAGGAATGGTCAGAGAGTGCAACATCAGTCACCACAACCTTAGAGATATTCACACCCTTTGAGATAATTAAGTCCAGAGTGTGCCCCTTATTGTGCGTGGGCTCCGTCACATGCTGAGTCAGTCCATAGCTATCAAGAACACAAAACAGTTCTTTAGCCCCTCTGTCCTGGGGGTTGTCAACATGGATGTTAAAATCACCAACAATGACTAGACGGTCAAAGTCAATACACACTATAGACAGCAGTTCAGTAAAGTCATCAAAAAAGCTTGCACAGTATTTGGGTGGTCTATAGATATTTAGGAACAGAGCTCGAGAGGAGCATTTCAGCCGAAGGGCCACATATTCAAAAGAATCAAAGTTTCCATACGCTGTCTTCCTGCATTGAAGGGAATCATTGAACAGAATAGCAACTCCACCCCCTTTCTTATGCATTCTTTCCTGACTCATAAAACTAAAGTTGGGAGGGGTTGATTCGATAAGAACAGCTGCACTGTTATTTTGTTCAATCCAAGTTTCTGTTAAAAACATAAAATCGAGATTGTGCTCAGTGATAAAATCATTGATTAAAAATGTTTTTCCTGCCAAAGACCTGACATTTAATAAAGCTAGTTTAAGTTTGTTAAACACACTATCAGTCATGTTTTTTGTAACAAGCTGTGGCTGACATGGAATCACTGCTAAATTAGATAAACTCACACAAACGTTTGAGCGCTTCCTGTTTCTATGATTCACCGCTCTTAATCTATTACCTATCAACACAGATATCGGCAAAGCTACTGGCAGGCAGGGCCCCGACATGTCCTGGAAAGAGTTGAGTGCCATACGCCCTTGAGCCTGGACCCATCACATATCAGTAAGAGTTTGTTGTGTTTTGTACACACACATACTTATCAGGCTTCGGAGACTGCAGATGCCCCTCGAAGGGAGGGGAGGTGGTTGACGTAGGCGCGGTGATGAGGACGGGGGAGATGGTGCGCGTCTCCGCGGTGATTTTGGTGGGCGTCGTTGAGGAGCGGGGGTAAAGGACATGGTGCCAGTCCTGCGTATCGCCTTTGTTTGGTCTTTGAACTCCAGGAAGGAATCGGTGCCAACCCTCTGTATCTCCTTTGTGTGTTCATCGATCTCCAGGAGGGTGGGCGAGGGTGAAAGGGTGAACGGAGTATCCTCAAAGGCGTTGACAGGGGGTGGGGGGGGGGGGGGGACGGGCAGTGGAGACTCCTCCATTTGTCTCATAGGTCTCCCATAATCAGAACATTCCTCAGGCGGGGGCAGTGATAATTCTTCAGGGTTTTCTGCGTGATGTGTTGTGTCTTTCTCCTGTTTTGATTCCTCTTGCCGCTTGTCCTTGGCAGAGGGAACAGATTGATGACGCAGGCAGTTGAATATGTTAGAGATAAACAATTTCACTCCTGACTTGTTCAGGCAAACTCCATTTGCCTTGAAAAGATGTCTGCGATCCCAGAAAAAGTTAAAATTGTCAATAAAATGAACAGAATGGTCAGTACAGGCCGTTGAAAGCCAGGTGTTCAGTGCAAACAATCTGCTGAATCTCTCCACTCCTCTTCTGACTGGCGGTAGAGGGCCACTGATGAACACCTCTGCATTTAGAGAGCTGGCAGTTTCCAACAAACATTTAAAGTCTTCTTTCAGCACTTCTGACTGTTGTTTCACAACATCATTTGTTCCAATGTGCAGTACCACATTCTTCACAGTCGGATGTTCAGCCCCAATATGCAGGATCTTCTCAGCCAAGTCAGAGACTGAGTAGAGGTGAGTCAGAAAAAGAAGAGAGAATATCAACCTTTTTTTCAAAGTGGTTAACAAAGTCGCTTGACAGAAGGGAGAAGGGGGAAGGGGCTTTGGGGGGGTCCAGGAGGGAGGAGAAGATGGAAAATAGTTTTTTAGGATTGGAATAGGAAGATTGGATCTTATCTTGAAAGAAAGTGCTTTTTGCCTGAGAGATCGAAGCAGAGAAAGAGGAGAGGAGAGCCTGATAGGTTAGGAGGTCGTCACGGTGTTTGGATTTCCACCATTTCCGCTCTGCTGCCCGAGGGACGGTTCTATTAGCACGCAGTGCGTCATTCAGCCAGGGAGCAGGAGGGGACTGACGAGCCTGCCGAGATGTGAGAGGACAGAGAGAGTCCAGAGAGGATGAGAGAGTAGAGAGGAGAGTTTCTGCAGCAGAGTTTGGAGGTAGGAGTTGGAACGAGTCAGAGGAAGGGAGGGCTGAGAGCGCCGATGAGGCAAAGGTAGAGGGGGAGAGGGAACGAAGGTTACGGCGGACAGGTGCAGGATGGGAAGAGATTAGTTTGTTATGTTTGGAAAGGGGTAAAGAGAATGAAATTAAGAAGTGATCGGATGTGTGGAGCGGGTTTACAGAGAGGTTAGAAGTAGTGCAGTTCCTTGAGAATATGAGATCCAGGACATTGCCAGCTTTATGAGTTGGTGGGGACGGAGACAGTGAGAAAGCAAAGGCGGTTAACAGAGATGTTAGTTCGTCTATCTTCCCCGTCTGGAGGTTGAAGTCTCCGAGAAGTACAGCGGGAGGACCAGTTTCAGGGATGTGTGAGAGGAGATGATCTAATAACTCCAAGAAGTCCCCCAAGGCGCCTGGTGGACGGTAGAGAACAACAATGGTTAATTGTATAGGATGGGTTACTGTGACGGCATGGAATTCAAAGGTGGAAGGAGTGAAGTTAGGTAGCTTGAAGAGGGAAAAGCTCCATTTGGGAGAGAGCTGGAGACCAGTGCCACCTCCTCTGCCAGTGGGTCTGGGTGTATGGGAGAAGGAATATGCTGTGGAGAGAGCTGCTGGGGTGGATGTGTTGGATGGAGTAATCCACGTCTCAGTGAGAGCAAGGAAATCCAGAGACTGCAGGGAAGCATAGCCAGAGATGAAGTCAGCCTTAGGAGCAGCTGACTGGCAGTTCCACAGGCCGCCTGAAACTAGATGTTGGATCTCAGTGGAGCATGTGGGAGAGACGAGAGCAGGCCGGTTATATCGATTACGAGATACACGGGGCCAGTGATAATTGCGAGAAGACACATAAACAGGAATGGAGAAAATACACATGATTATAGCATAAGGGGCTAAACAACCAAAGAAAACAAAACACCAGCGATACTTAGCTCAATCAGAGTAGAATTTGCCTCCTCTTTGCCTCCCTCGTGACTCCTGCAGGACTCTAATGTCTTTGCCAGTCTTTGACTCCTGCAGGACTCTAATGTATTTGCCAGTCTGACGCTCCAGGAAAGTGCTACCTAAAATGGACACCTGATTGCTGAGTTCTCACAGCTGTGGGGCAACGTCCCTTTAATTAGTTAACTCTCTGCAGCTGGTGGCCCTCAAAAGGAAATCTAGACTGGCTTCCTCCTGATTTGTTATTGTCTTAACAACACATCCACCCCAGCAGCTCTCTCCACAGCATATTCCTTCTCCCATACACCCAGACCCACTGGCAGAGGAGGTGGCACTGGTCTCCAGCTCTCTCCCAAATGGAGCTTTTCCCTCTTCAAGCTACCTAACTTCACTCCTTCCACCTTTGAATTCCATGCCGTCACAGTAACCCATCCTATACAATTAACCATTGTTGTTCTCTACCGTCCACCAGGCGCCTTGGGGGACTTCTTGGAGTTATTAGATCATCTCCTCTCACACATCCCTGAAACTGGTCCTCCCGCTGTACTTCTCGGAGACTTCAACCTCCAGACGGGGAAGATAGACGAACTAACATCTCTGTTAACCGCCTTTGCTTTCTCACTGTCTCCGTCCCCACCAACTCATAAAGCTGGCAATGTCCTGGATCTCATATTCTCAAGGAACTGCACTACTTCTAACCTCTCTGTAAAACCGCTCCACACATCCGATCACTTCTTAATTTCATTCTCTTTACCCCTTTCCAAACATAACAAACTAATCTCTTCCCATCCTGCACCTGTCCGCCGTAACCTTCGTTCCCTCTCCCCCTCTACCTTTGCCTCATCGGTGCTCTCAGCCCTCCCTTCCTCTGACTCGTTCCAACTCCTACCTCCAAACTCTGCTGCAGAAACTCTCCTCTCTACTCTCTCATCCTCTCTGGACTCTCTCTGTCCTCTCACATCTCGGCAGGCTCGTCAGTCCCCTCCTGCTCCCTGGCTGAATGACGCACTGCGTGCTAATAGAACCGTCCCTCGGGCAGCAGAGCGGAAATGGTGGAAATCCAAACACCGTGACGACCTCCAAACCTATCAGGCTCTCCTCTCCTCTTTCTCTGCTTCGATCTCTCAGGCAAAAAGCACTTTCTTTCAAGATAAGATCCAATCTTCCTATTCCAATCCTAAAAAACTATTTTCCATCTTCTCCACCCTCTTGGACCCCCCCAAAGCCTCTCCCTTCTGTCAAGCGACTTTGTTAACCACTTTGAAAAAAAGGTTGATATTCTCTCTTCTTTTTCTGACTCACCTCTACTCACCGCTGGGTCACCAGACCCTCCTTTTCCCCTCTCTCTCCAAGTGAGGTTCTTACCCTCATTACCTCTGCCCGCCCTACCACCTGTCCTCTGGACCCTATCCCTTCAAACCTCCTTCAGACTATCGCTCCTGATATTCTACCGTTTCTCACCCATTTCATCAACACTTCTCTAACTTCTGGTCACTTTCCAAACAGTCTCAAGGAGGCAAGAGTAAACCCTCTCCTAAAGAAACCCACTCTCAACCCGTCAGATGTTATAAACTACAGGCCTGTCTCTCTCCTCCCGTTCCTGTCTAAAACACTTGAACGCGCTGTCTTTAGACAACTCTCCTGCTATCTCCATCAGAACAACCTTCTGGATCCGTACCAGTCTGGTTTCAAGGCAGGTCACTCCACAGAAACTGCCCTCCTTGCTGTCACTGAGGAACTGCACACTGCTAAAGCAGCCTCCCTCTCCTCTGTCATCATCCTTTTGGACCTGTCTGCTGCATTTGACACGGTGAATCATCAGATCCTCCTTCGCACTCTCCAAGCACTTGGAGTTTCAGGCTCTGCACTTTCCCTCCTCACCTCATACCTCAAAGACCGCACCTACAGGGTTACTTGGAGAGGGTCCGAGTCCGACCCTTGTCAATTAACTACAGGGGTCCCTCAGGGCTCTGTTCTTGGTCCCCTCCTCTTCTCCTTGTACACAAACTCGCTCGGATCAGTCATTAGCCCGCATGGTTTTTCATACCACTGCTACGCTGACGACACCCAATTAGTTCTGTCCTTTCCCCGCTCAGAGACCCAGGTCGTCGCACGCATCTCTGCTTGTCTAGCTGACATCTCTCAGTGGATGTCTGATCATCACCTCAAGCTCAACCTTGACAAGACTGAACTGCTCTTCCTTCCGGGAAAAGATTGTCCCACTCTTGACCTAACAATCAACATTGGCACCTCTGTTGTTTCCCCGACTCAGACTGCAAGGAATCTGGGTGTGACCCTAGATAACAACCTGTCCTTCACTGCAAACATAGCTGCTACAACCCGCTGCTGCAGATACACGCTTTACAACATCAGGAGGATGCGTCCCCAGCTGACCCAGAAAGCGACGCAGGTTCTGGTCCAGGCTCTCGTCATCTCACGCCTAGACTACTGTAACTCCCTCCTGGCTGGTCTACCTGCATGTGCCATCCGACCTTTGCAGCTCATCCAGAATGCAGCTGCTCGCCTGGTCTTCAACCTTCCTAAATTCTCCCACACCTCCGCTGCCTTCACTGGCTTCCGATAACTGCTAGAATCCACTTACCATGCTGCGAATGGATCTGGCCCTTCCTACATCCAGGACATGGTTAAACCGTACACCCCAGCACGTGCACTCCGCTCTGCATCAACCAAACGGCTCGCTGCACCCTCGCTGCGAAGGGGACCCAAGTTCCCATCAGCAAAAACACGTGGGTTTGCTATCCTGGCTCCTAAATGGTGGAATGAGCTCCCCATTGACATCAGGACAGCAGATAGCTTACACACCTTCCGGCGCAGACTGAAAACTCATCTCTTTCGACTCCACTTTGAGCGATAGAACTATTAACAAAGCACTTATATACTAATAAAGGACTGGCTTATCTAAAGCCAGTTGAGTAGCACTTAAAATGTTTTTGCTCTATGAAACCTGATGTACTTATATGATTCTGTTTTCTTCAAGTTTGTATTTTGTTGGTCGAACGCACTTATTGTAAGTCGCTTTGGATAAAAGCGTCAGCTAAATGTAATGTAATGTAATGAAAAATAGGTATACAATACTATATGACAGTACAAAAAAGTTGTTATTAATAAACAAGAATACAGTTTGAAAGGGGAGTGATTTGTAAAATATCCATAAAGAAAAATAAATCTGTTTACAGTTCTGTTTCATCTGGGTGTTGAGAGATGTATCCATAGATCTCTTCATGTCGCTCTCAAAGTGCACCAGATTGATGCTTTTAACTTCAACATTTAAAAATCTTCCCGGTGGAGCATGCCCCCGGACCCCCCTAGAGGATGTTAGGTCCACCCCCTACTTTAATCATGTTCACTTGGATAGGAAACTAAATACATTTGCACACAACTTGTGTCCATATCTTTCTGTTTTGGTGGTCATGCCACACCGTGCACGAGTCATGGTTAGATATCTGGATTAAGAGGTTGCTTTTTCTTTGCACAGCATGAAAGAAAGGCCAAATGAATGGGCTGTGATTTTTGTATTTTTAAGCAGAGGTCAATAATTTGTACGGTGTAAGAAATTAAAATTAATGTTGATATGGCGTATTTGAATTAAATACACTGTATTTAATTCAGTGTTGTAGTCAAGTCGCCAATTCACGAGTCCAAGTCACTCTCGAGTCACCACTCTTCGAGTCCAAGTCGCGCGTCAATCAGTGCGCGAGTCCGAGTCGAGTCATGAGTCCCGAAAATCGGCACTCGAGTCCGAGTCCAGGACTCGAGTACTCTATCTTTGATTTAATTTAAATCTGTTTTATTCAAAAAACCGAATATTCACACTTGACTTCCGGTTGTCCGCTAGTGACCGTCATTTCTGGTTAGCATTAACATGTGGTTAGCATTAGCATGTGGCAAAATGCTACGTTTTCAAACCGTAAAATGAAGGTGAAATGACATGTGATGTTGTACCCTAAACACACTGGGTTTAACACTCATTTATTGACGCTGAATAACATTTATTAGGGAATGTTTAAATAACCACAGACACCAGAATGATGTAATTCAGCAGCGGAAACCGGCAGGAATTGCATTGGACCCGCCCCTGTCGACGCCGGCCAATAGGAGAAGACCACAGATGACGACAGGAAGAACACATGGGGAGAGAGCCTCCACTCGCACATTCTATTTGTACACTGTTGTGGAATATTTTCCAAGGCCCATAACTTTGACCCAGTGTATCAGTTCAAACTGTCCTGACTGAGCACAGGCACCTGTAACCTTGGCTGCTGTGCTCTCAGTGTTTTGTCTCCCTGTTCCTGCCTGTTGGCGTCAGCTGATAGAGGTGTTATCATTCTATCTTGTTATGCAGCATGTTGATGATGCTCTCTGAACTAGATAAATACATGGGTCTGGGGTAGAGTTCTTCAGAATTGATGTGGCAACTCTACCGTGAAGTCAGAACCTCTGACTCTTGGACTTGTGATGTGAATCCTCCGGCCGTTAACTCCAAATAAACCATCATGTGTTTGACATCAAAGCTACTGCTCTTCCCGTGTCTCCTTCCTGAGTCGGTGACTCCCACTGCATAGCTACACAGAAGTTTCCTCTACATACACCACCGCATCTTTTGTGTAATTAAATTAGACCCTGCAGAACAACGCGGGCAAAAAATCCTTGATTATGCGATCAAACATGCAGGGTTTTATGTAATTTTATGCGGTGAAATTGCGGGAAGTTGCGAAATATGCTAAATATGCGGAACAAATAAATATTGGGCTGTCTTATTTATTTATTCTCTCTCACACACAACCTGCCACTAACGTTAAACCCCTTTACTATTTAATTAAACACATTCAATGTTTATTTATTGTAAAAGCAATTGGGCTATTTTAATCACACTCTCTCTCTCTCTCACACACACACACAAACTTACTTCTCTGCCTCATTCTGTTTTCATTTACTCGTTCGTTATCTGACCAGCTTCAATCTTGTAGGCTTCTCACCTCGTTTCTTGTAGCCCTCGAAAGGGTTTTGGAGGTTGATGCCTCGGTGAATGTGAGTTGTTTGGCTTTCTTGTCCGCAGCAGCAGAAAGCATTTTAGAATCTTTGAATGAATCAAAGTGGGTCGTCCCTGTCGATGTTCTTTTATGCTCCAACACACAGTTGCACGGGGTGCAGAATAGTTTTCACCCACTTTCGTGCAAGACATCGGGGTACTGCTTTGCCCGGTCTTTAGCAGAAATGTTTGTCGGTAAATGAGATGGATTAGATTTTTTCATCTTGGTGTTTTCTCTCTCGTGTGAGCTCCACACGTTCACTCTACGGTGTTGTTTACCTTCTGTGATGCGCGAGCTGATGACGTCGCATCATCATCATCATCACTTCAAGACGAGTTAACTTTTTTTCCCCTCAACTTTGTGTGGAAAAATGCGGAGATTATGCATTTGGCGCAGATTTTTAAAAGGCTGCGCCATTTTGCTGATTATGCGGTAAATTCTGCGATCGCAGAATCGCGTTTTTCTGGACGGTCTATTAAATGCTATTAAGCTTCCATTGACTCTTTTCAGTCTGTCCTCTCAGGATCCACAGCGGCAGCAGAGGCCGCAAGCGGAGAGACGCCCACGGCAACCGCCTCGGTGTCAGGCTCGCCCTTCGGCAGCTGCAGGGGCTCCGTCCCTCTGGTTTACAGAAAAATAAAAAGAAGATAAATAATTTGACACTGTCCTTATCCTGCTTAATGTAATGATTTCATTTGTATTACCACTGTAACACGCTTGAACAGAAACTGAAAATTAAGTCAGATCAAATAAGGAGACTAAAAGAAGGTAAGACTGTACTATGTGGTTTTAGGTGAATACAGTTTATTGCAAATGCGTTTTAAAAAAAAAAAAACATGCTGCAATGTTCTGGAATTTAAAAAATATCAGTGATTTTCACAATCCTTTAGGTCAGTGGTTCTCAACCTTTTTACACCAAGTACCACCTGAGAATATAGTTGGCTCTCCAAGTACCACCATATGACCAATGTTAAAATACAGTCTATGCACAGTTCATGCAGGACTCGGAGGCAAATGTATTCATAATAACATTATTTATTGTCAGCAACAGCTACTTGTACAAAGGGCAGTCCCTCTCCCCCTCACTCATCACTCACTCACTCACACACTACAAGTGAGAACATAAAGAACAAAATAATAACTTATTCTCACACAACAAATGACAACTGTACAGTACTTCAATTACACACACACTCAATTAAATGCAATAGCTTTAATAGCATGACCATAGTGACATATATTGCCAAAGCTCTAAGTTGCAACATCTATACACAAATACACACAAACAGTTATAAACAAACTGCTTAGAATTTGGCTCAGTTTGATTCTCTCAAACTGTGGCAGGCAGAGACAAACTGTCCTGCAACAATGCAGCTCTCTTTATATTCCCAGAGTAGTATTTTTAGTTTTTCATTTTGAAATATTTGAGGCCACACACGCACGCACGCACGTGAGAACAGAACCAAATAATAACAAATGACAACTGTACAGTACTTCATTCATACACACACTCTCACTCTCTCTCTGCCACACGTTGGTGTCCATTGACAACTCACCTAAATATAATGAGAAGGTTGCGCCTGTCTCCGTGAACACAGTCCTTTGATGTCTGGGGCAATCGAGGTGAGCTTCAGTCTCAGGTCTGGCCCAGCATTCAGCCTGCTTCTGTATTTGGTTTTAATAACAGCAAGGGAAGAGAAGCCTTTCTCGCACAGATATGTGGTCGCAAAAGGAAGGAGAAAGCGCACAGCTTTGTCAGACAGGGCGCGGTATTCTCTGTGTTGCTTTATCCAAAAGTCCACTAAAGACTGCTTTCTGAAAGCAGGCTTTAGTGTTTCATCACAAGACAACTCTATTAAACTCTCCTGCTCAGCCACAGTTAAGTTCTTTGGCAGTCCAGAGGCTTCCATGCTGAACGGGCTTCTCATCCAGCTGTTGTCTTCGGTCATCACTGGGAAATACTGGCGGAACTGTTGTCTGAGCGAGACAAGGTGTGCAACCATGTTGTCCCTCACTCCTTCATCAAGGGTCAGCTCGTTCTCAGACAGAAAACTCTCTAAAGCAGGGAAAGCTGAAACATCAACTGCCTTGACTTTGATTTCGAATAACTCCAACTTTTTCAGCATTGTATTGATTTTGTCCTGCACATCAAACACATTGATGGAGAGTCCCTGTAGTCCCAAATTCAGGTCGTTTAAACGGGAGAAAATGTCTGACAAGTATGCCAACTGGCTGAGCCACACTGTATCATCAAACACATCTGATAAGCGGAAGTTTTTGTCCTGTAAGAAGACTTGGACTTCTCTGTGCAATTCAAAAAGCCTTGAAAGCACTTTCCCTCTTGATAGCCATCTTACTTCTGTATGGAGCAGAAGTTGGACATGCTCGCTGCCCATCTCATCACAGAGCACTTGGAATAGGCGAGACTGCATCGGTCGGGCCTTTATGAAGTTCACACTCTTCACAGCAGAGTCCAGCACAGACTTCAAGCCATCGGGCATCTTCTTCACCGCCAGCAGAGATGTTCACAAGTCTTTTTTTGCAAGTCCAAGTCAAGTCTCAAGTCTTTGGTCACGAGTCCAAGTCAAGTCTCAAGTCTTTGTGGGGTGAGACTTGATCAAGTCTCAAGTCTTTGGTCACGAGTCCAAGTCAAGTCTCAAGTCTCTAAAAAATAAAAGTCTCATGTCTCTTCTGGTTGTAATAAGCCTTCTATTGTCTGCTGCTATCCAGTCTGTTAAGAATACTGCACAGCTATATCTAAGACATTCAAAGCATTTACTGTATTATTATCACTCCTATATCTATTAGCATACAGTATCAGTACTGATTAGTTGTTTGTTATATGATCACTTTAAACAGGCTATTGCAATGCAATATGAGGACAAATATCACAGTTTAGCTAAATGCAAACAACTTATAAGCAAAACACTTCAGAATCAGAAATCAGTATCACAAATACTTTATTAATCCCCCGCAGGGAAACTGTGTTAAAAGTACTTAAAAGTAAACATTTGTTCTGTGCCATTTGCAACTAAAAAACTATTGCTGCAATATTATCTGAAATATACTGAACTGGTGATATTAAAACATGACCTGTTCCAAAAGAGATATCTACCATTAACACCATTTACCAGCCAAATGCTGGTAAATCATGCAAGTGGCTGGTACTGTATGTTGCGCGCACCAGCCAAAAATAACAATGGCAATCTATTGAGTGGCTGGTAACATTTCAACATTCACTAGGCTAGCCATTTGGCCAGTGGACAAAAATGTTAAAATGTGACCTCTGCAACCGTATTGTTTAATTATACTGGGTCTCTAATGACATCTTTTAAGTCTACTATAAATAAACATATTCCTCTATCCTCTCACTCAAACCCAGTGCAATGGTAACCTGATAAACCTGTAACATTAACGTTACGTGGTCAACAATAAACCTGTAACCTGATGTATTTATGTATGTAACGATGTATTTTTCTACGTTTAACGTTAGCCAGTAGATGGTGGCAGCGGAACGTAATGATTAACGTTACCGACCTTTTTTATGTCATGTCAAGAGTTGGATGTCAACGCCACTCAACGCAAACAAGTGTGACAAGCAAACATTCACTCATCTTTTCAAATATTCAGTTACAAAGCTAGTAGCAAGCTAAGTTAACATTATATAGCTGATGCTGAGCTAAACATGTTTGCTAACCGTCCATATGCGTTAATGTGACTGACCTCTCCGGGTGAGTTTTCAAGTGCCTGATGAAATTTGACGTTGTTGCACCAGCATCCTTGATTTTAATATTGCAGACTTTGCAGTGTGCGCTCCTTTTGTTGGTGCCGCCGGCGTTTTTGTTCGAAGTTTTTATAGTTGAACCTAATTACAAGCGGGACAGCTGCAGGTGTGCCGCCGGTCGCCATGGTGTTACCATGATGTTAATGTTAAAGGTGGGGTAGGTAAGTTTGAGAAACCGGCTCGAGATACACTTTTTGTTATATTCCATGGAATGCTCTTAACATCCCGATAGCCGGCCCGGCTAAAATAACTGGATGGCCTACCTGCCTGTCAGCCTCCCATCGGGGCACAAACGTATCTCGTGCCCTCATTGGTCATGTGCGCGTTCGTGTGTGTTGGAGGAGGGGCTCTGTGAGGAAGTGGCAGATTTTCTCCGGTTGTGTATTTTCAAATTCTAGCGATCTCGAGCCGGTTTCTCAAACTTACCTACCCCACCTTTAATACGCCAAAAATAGAAAACACAATGATTGTTCACGAGTCCCAAAACACGAGTCCAAGTCGAGTCCGAAGTCTTTTGAGCAGGAGTCCAAGTCAAGTCTGAAGTCTCTGTGTGTGCGACTTAAGTGTGACTCGAGTCCGAGTCACAGACTCGAGTCCCCATCTCTGACCGCCAGTGTGTCCATCGCATCTCCGGTGCGACCTCTTTGATCCGAGCTGCTACTCCGCTGTGGCGGCCAGTCATAGCCCTCGCGCCGTCTGTGCAGACTCCAACACACTTTTTCCATTCAAGTCCATTCTCTTGCACAAACGCATCTAGGAGCTGGAATATGTGCTCAGCTGTTGTTCTGGTCTCCAGTGGTTGACAGAACAGAAAGTCTTCCTGAGCTGCACCATCATGTTCATATCTGACATAAACCATCAAATTGGCCAAATCTGCAACATCAGTAGTCTCGTCCAGCTGGATGGAATAATAGCTACTACTTTTAATGCGCTCAATCAATGTATTTTTAACATCGTCTGCCATCTCTACTATTCTCCGTGACACAGTGTCATTTGAAAGTGACACCAAATTTAACTGTTTGGCAGCCTTCTCGCCACACATGATTTCTGTCATTTCTTTTGCGAGTGGGAGACAAAGTTTTTCGCCAATTGTGTGTGGCTTACCGGCTTTTGCAATGCGGAGGCTGGCACGATACGAGGCTTCCTGGGCCTTGGCTATGGGTGTACAGCTGGATTGGATCGTTGACTTGCACTTATTCAGTAGATCACATTTTCTTGTAAAGAATTCCGCTGGCTTGTCTTGCAGGTGGGCGTGTTTAGTTGTAAGGTGCCGTTGGAGGTGCGATGGTTTCATAGAATTATTACTTAACACTTCACCACAAATCACGCACTGTGGTCTGGGCTCATTATCTGTCCCACTGCAGCTGAATCCAACTTTAATGTAACCCTGGTGGTTGTATTTCCGAACTGGTTTGTGTCTCTTTTTTATGGACTCACTTGCGCTGCTGCTGATGGAGTCACTCGCAGCTACGTTAGCAGCGTTAGCACTGGGCGGCGTTGTGGCTGCGCATATCACTGTTGCGTTGCTGGTGGAGCCTGCACTTGCGCTCGCTTGACTGTCCTCCTCCTCCTCATTCACTTGTTCCCTTTCGCTGGTAATGTTCTCCTCTCTACCTCTCTTTCGTATACCTCCCGTTTTGAGCCACGTTTTTAGCATAATTCAGCTTTCTTCTTTCTTTCATAGCTTGCTTGCAACGTTTTAATCTTTCGCGGGTAGTATGGTCGTCATAGCAACGCCAAAAATAAATAAAAACATTTTTTTTCGTTTCTAAATCTAAAAACAACAATAGCCTATTACAGGGGTCGGCAACCTTTTTGATATGAAGTGCCATTTAAAAAAAAAAAAAATTATCAGCGTGCTCAACAAGATCGAGAATTATCAACGGGGGGGGGGGTTGAGGAGCTTGACGCTCGTCAACTATCAGCAGGAGGGCGGGGGAGCCTCGCTGCGGGGAAGCAGTGTGTGGACCTGTCAGCGCAACTTACATGATGCCGAATTTAACAAGCACATTTAAATAATTGGTTTAAACGGCATAATAATAAGGACGATCGTCCATTCTGTGATTCTCCAGAGCACACATGTTGTGATATTAGGGTCATGCAGAGTGAGATGAGATCGCTGTCCCTTTAAGAGAGACAGTGAGAGAGAGAGGGGTGTGGCTTGTGCATGTGGGTTTGTGGATGGTAGAGCGACAGTGAGAGAACCTATGGAGAGAACGTGTGTATGTTTCTGGAAGTGAAACGAGGAAGCAGAAAAACAGAGGTCTGTGATGTAACAGAAGAACAGCTAAATAAATGCAACGGCCTCCCAAGAAGAGCTCGCCTCTCTCCAGTCATTTAAGCTAAAGTGGGTTATTGAACCTGAAGCTTGTTGCTTCTGCCCTCCTCGACTACGGTCTGGGAGCCGACAGGAAAGTTCAACACACAGATGGCCAGTCCGCTCCTTTGTAGCATATTATTTCTATGAGAGATGAGCAGATCGCCACTGGGCTTTCAACTAAATACACAGCCACGCAAAAACTGCGGCATTTGTACAGCTCCTTTTGGGTACCGCAATTTGTGAAGTGCTTTCCTCTGTGGTGAAACGATACGCGTACCACAGGTTGAGAACCACTGCTTTAGGTAATTCTACCAATTATAAAATAGTTGCCTAAGCAATGGCATGTTTTTTCAGAGTAGTGAATTGCTCTCATTTCCAACGTTTTTCTTTATGATTTTTAGGCAAATTTAACTCAAGCTAGGGTGAAACTGTGCAGTGTGTATTGTGTCCCATACGTCTTTAATCAAATGTCCTTCTTTCCAGAGCTGCTGAAGAAAGCAGAAGAAGAACATTAATAAAGAATGACCACTTGTGTTTTTTTATTTTTTGTCTACCAATTATAAAATAGTTGCCTATTACCTTCTTGCAAAAATATTACTGGTATGGTTTGATGATTGGTTTTTCATATTTGGAAATCTCTTTTCAGGGTCTCCAATAGAGAGGAAGCTGTTCCCAGACACTGGCAGTCAATGCAACATAATTCCCACCCCAAAGAAAGAGGCATCACCTCCATCACCAGGGCCCAAGAGTTCAAAGCTTTTAATCTCAATCAGATCAGATTTTGAAATCCCATTTTTTGTGATCCAGGATCAGACAAGTCGGCCAAATTTTGTCCCTGGAATTCAAAGCAATTCAGGATAGGATCAGTCTGATCCAGATTACGATTTTTCAAGATGACTAGATCCTGAATATCAGTGCTTTAATCCTACCGATCGCCATTTAGTGGATATGAAAAAGAATACAAGGAAGACAAGAGACCACATTTTAGAGACATCTATAATGTTTAATTATATTTTTAAATACATAAAGGACATCAAAAAAATACTCCCACTAGGGTAACAACAATAAAGCATTCATTCAAAGGCAGCTGGATCATCCAGGCGTGCTTTGAGGAGCTGAATTCTCAGTGAGGTTTCAGTTTGCTGAAGCCGGCACAGCTGTATTTGTTCTTCGGCCAGACGGATCTGCATCTCTGCCCTCTCCGTTTCACGGCTCAACAGAGTCTCAAAGGCATCATCCCTCTACTCTGGTTTTCTGGTGCGCTTGCATTTTCTCTTTAGAGGTAGCTCTTGCAGTGTGTCATCAGGCCTGGCTGAAGGTCCAGCTTCTGGATCCACATGGGTCAGGAGGACCTCATCTTCAATGGTGTGTGTCACATCAGGTGCATTGACGACCTGAAATGAAAGTGTATCAATATACTTTATACCCCTTAATAAGATGATCACAAGCATGCAACCTGGAAAATTGTAGTACTAGGATGCTATGTAAGACATGTAGCCATTGTAGTACTATGAAAATAACAATTATACAAGATAATAATTGTAGTTCTATAGGAACAAGGATACAATCACACATACTTGCGACTCACCATCCAGTACAACGTTTGGTATTCCATGTAAAGATTGTGACTGCTGACCACCAATGATATCAAGTACCACATCTGTGTATTGTCCCCTTTTATGTGGTTTGTTACCCGTCTGTGGGTTTTAGCCTGGCTGTGGTCTTTGGTAGCTTGCTGCTTCAAATTCTTCCACCTCAACCTCACTTGGTCCACCGTCCTCTTGTGTCCAGATCCTGTGGCATTCACATTGTCTGTAACTTCCATCCATATTCCGCTCTTTACTTTAGTCGCTCCACCCTCTCTGTTAAAGCTACCAACTATGGAGTCATAATTGTTCCTTACACCCAGCAGCAGTGCATGGGTCTCAGCAGATGTAAAATTAGGCCCCTTTTTGTCCATCTTTCCAACTCAATGGTTTGGTCAGGTCAGCAATTAGTTGTATAGGTCTGGCCTTGCTATTAATTACATAATTAACCACAGGCCCTAACCAATCTGGACATTCATTCCAGGTGTGTATTTGAAATTAGTTGTTATTCAGAGACTGATGTAGACTGACTGAAACAACAGTCAGAACATAGTCATGGCAGGGATTGTTCACATCTTCCATGCTGGAAGGAGAGGTTACCGCCAAAGGGTCCACACCGAGCGCCCCAAACCTCTCCAACAGTACACAACAGAAGAACTGTACAATCGTTTTCGATTTGGACTTGCTGATCTGGTCAGGCCACAACTGCAGTGCAGAACCTTGCGGAGTCATGTTCTGACTGTAGAGGAACAGGCCCTCATTGCCCTGCGCTTTTACGCATGTGGAACATTCTATGAGGTCATAGCTGACAGCATGGGAGTCCACAGGACAACAGTGGGTGAAGTGGTGACAGCTGTGTCTGATGCACTGGCTCGCCTGCTGGATCACTTTGTGACTTTTCCCACTGATGGCCAGATTGCCAAAGTGAAGCAGAAGTTTTTTCTTCTGGGAGACATGCCCAATACCATTTGGGTGATCGACTGCACCCATGTACATATTCAAGCACCTCGTCAGAGGGAGTGGGAATATGTCAACAGGAAAGGGAGGCATCAATGTGCAACTTGTGGGAGATGCTGACCTTGCCATCACCAACTGTGTTGTGAGATGGCCTGGGTCAGTCCACGATGCACGTATCTTCAGAGAGCCGGTTATTCACTGAATTCCAAACCAACAGGCCGGATGGAGTTATATTAGCCGACAGTGCCTACCCACTCCTACCATGGGTGATGACACCTTTTCCCACGGTCAACACTCCCTCACAGATGCGCTACAACAATGCCCATGGAAGAACAAGGTGTGCCATTGAGCGCTTGAATGGAGTACTGAAGAGGCGTTTTGCATGCCTCAACTATCTGAGAGTGGAACCCCAAGGAGCATGCCAAATAACACTGGCTTGTATTGTGCTACACAATATCGCTGTCCATCGCAGAGTCCCCCTCTCTGACATCGATGATCCCCCAGAGCCCCTCGCACCTGCTGATGATCTAGGCCCACCTATGGATTTCCCTCTAAATGAGAGACTGAGTGGTGGTGCAAGGCGAGATGCTATTGTCTGCAATTACTTTTGAAAGGTGATGACAGATGGACTTTTTTTTGTTGAAGATATTTTTAATTTAATCTAAATTGCATTTGTGATTGACAATCTTTGTTGTGATACTTTTATGAGCATAAACATTTATGTCATCAACATTTGGTTGAAAACAAAATAGGCCACCACAAACGTGAGCAAAAAATGGAAAAATAAAATGTATTTCCCATGAAGGCTAAAAATTGTGTATTATTTCAGTTAACAAACTTTGCCATCTAATTTAAATTGAAACATATTTTAAAATAAATTGTACAGTACATTTTGCTCTGGTAATCCACTGGAAATCCACCCCTCTGGTGGGATCAGGATAATCCAGTTTTTTGGGATCAAATTGATCCCAATCCTGTGTTGTCGGTTTGAACTACCCGTTTTGAAGATTTGATCCAGATTAAAGCTTGGATTGGATTTCCTGATCTGATCGGATATCAAAGTGATCCTAATCCTGTTTTTTGGTTTTGAACTCCCCAAAATCCAAATCTGATTTGATCAGATAGGGATTAAAAGTTTTGAACTCCTGGGCCCAGAAGATGACTACCAGAAGAACAGTGAGCCGGATATGGATGAGCCTGTCACACCCATCCACAAGAAGAAGAAGTGTATTGTCTTCATGACTTGCCTCACGAGGTTGCTCAGCTGGTGCCACTGCCCCGACTGTGGTTCAGTTGACATTTGCCACAATGTCATTGGCTCACTCCTAGTCATTACGTTGTCATGTGCATCTTGCTACAAGAAAGTGACATGGAACAGCCAACCCTACATCGGCAGCACACCAGCGGGCAACATTCTCTTGTCCACTTCAATTTTGTTGGCAGGTGCCACTGCAGGAAAGGCTCTGCGGGTTATGAGAACCATGGCATTGGCGACCATATCTTCACGGACATATTTCCGGCACCAGAGAAGTGTTTTGTTGCCAGATGTCCAGCGAGTATGGAACATGAGACAGACATTCTTGCTTGCCACATTTCAGGCAGAGGGAAGGGACCTGGTCCTGGGAGGTGATGGCCGGGCCGATAGCCCGGGACATTGTGCAAAGTTTGGGAGTCACACCATGTTGGAGCTGCATGCCAATGTAGTAATAGATATTCAGCTAGTTTAGGTGGGTTACCGGTATCTGAAGAAGTTTATGAGCAGGGTTGAAATCACTTGACTGATATATTTTGTATATGCAAAACACTGATATTAAGTGTATTTTTTAAATATTTATTATTACATTTGTTGACAATTTTTCAAAAATAATTAGCCATATGTCCAATTCAAACCAGCTGCATTGGACATATGGACAAAATAGATTTAGAATAAAACCACAGCTAGGTAGGGTTGGGTATCGTTTGAATTTCCACGATTCTGATTCCGATTCCGGTTCTTAACGGTTCTCAATTCCGATTCTTTGAGGGGCAGGGTAAAAAAATTATAAATGGCTTCTTCCACCAAAAAAAGTACATTTATTCGAGAAACATTTACACAAATATTCACATTAATGTAACTGTAACCTGAGAACCACTGAAGCTACAACAGTGCAACTTTTAAAGGAAACCTCCCCCCCATTTAAAAACAGTTCTTGTTGAGAAAAACAAGCATATCTGCCTTCTCAGGCATACCGGGAAGAAATGTTTGAACATTTTAAAGTAAAATGCTTCAATCTGGTGCACTTTAAGCAGAATTACTAGAGACTAGATCTCGGGGGTACAACTCTAAACACCCATATGAAAAAGATCGGTTTACATTTTAATAATCAAATAAGTATGTGAACATAACCAATAACCTACCATAGCCAATAACAAATACATGTAACGTATTTTATTTGTATTGTTCATTCATATCTTATTATTTTATTTATGCATATTTTTGTATCTCTCCAGTTTAAAAGGATATGTCTGGTTTACTGTCCTATAGTATACATTGGAATGATTTCAAACCTGTTTTATCCCAATAATTATAAAGGAGTGCCTTGGAAATATGTGTTTACATAAATTGTGATCAAAACGTTTGAGACCCACTGAGATAACTTAGACTAAAGTGAACTATCTAAACACTCAGTCCTTTACCTCACTGAGCTGTAGTTATTAGCCACTCAGTCTGACTGGAGAGGACTCTCCCTCCACATCATTGTAGAAACATCTTCTTCTTCCGTTAGAGCAGCTAGCACCAGATGCTAATAACAACAGCGTCCTCCCTTTCTCCCTCGCTCACTCGCACTTTGGCTGTGAGCTGCGGGTGCCAGATAAGCCAACATCCCCCATTTTAATCACTTACAGCACCCATCGTACAGGGCAAATGAAAAGTGTAACCGGGATGAAAAGGGTGTTACATTTACTTAATTATGAATGTTGTTACATCAAGGCCGAAAATTAGGATGAGCCCCAACGGTCAAAACTTTTTTTTTCCCTCCCAGAGCTGTCAGCGCAGCGCCTCCACAGATCTGGCGCCCTAGGCGAACATCTATAACGCCAGTGCAACGGGCCGGCCCTGGTCTCAGGTTACGCTGTAGGAAGTGTAGGGACAACGCTACATTACCCGCCCCGCCGCAGTCATACAGTAGGCTACGGAGAGCGGCGAGAAACATTTACTCAGGCATCGAAAAGCGGAACCGAAATTCACATGTCTAAATGATGCCGTTGGAATCGAAATGTTGGAACCCAACCCTACAGCTAGGTTTGCATAATTGTTTTTCTTGTGGTTTCCAATGATTCTATTTACAAAATGTCTAGGTGCTTTAATCCACAAATGAGTTTTAAATAATAAAAAATTGTATATACCAATTTGAAAATGAAATAAAATATATTAACTTAGGACATTAATTATTTTGGATTATTACTAGGGCCGGGACCCGATTAAAAAAATTAATCTAATTAATTAGAGGCTTTGTAATTAATTAATCGAAATGAATCGCATTTTTTATCACATATAAATATTTGACCTAAGAACAGTGAGAAGCAATTTTTTTCACATGGATTTTAGTATACCATTAGGCGCATTCACACCGCAGTACTTTTCCCACAAAGGTTCATGAGAATTTAGTTCATGAGAACTCTTTGAACCTGGGGGTGGATTAGTCAAATTAAGCCGCTGACGTCACTTCTTCTTCTTCTGCTTTGTGTTTACTGGCAGGCCGCAAACCACTTCACGGCGTATACTGCCGCCCAAAGTCCCCGGCCGGAAGTCCCCGGAGTTGGGGACTGGCTTCAGTAGAAGCTGCTGGGAGTCCCAGCAGCCTTCCGAGTAAATCGCCAGAACGCCGACACCTCCTCATCTCCACCGCTCCCATGTTTTATTTTGTGTTGCCATAAGTTAGTCTCTCTGCGTTTCTGCGCTGGGCTAATGCTAATAATGCTAATGCGAGGATAATAAAATGGCGGCTTCACAAAACTTTTTGGGAGTTTTACGGGGCGTGGTTTGCAATCCGCCCAGCCAATCAGAAATATAGCTCTTTTCTCACAAGAGAGCCGTACGAAAGTCCCTGCTCTCTAGCAGCTCTCTGCTCTCTAGCAGGGACTTTCGTGGGGGTAAAAAGGTTCTCATGAACTCATTTTAGTACCGGCTCTTTTTGGTGTGAACGCGATAAAAGAGGCTAACGTCCACGCTAGCTGCTATATGTTTTGCATTGAGGTGATACTTGAGGCTTGATGTGCTGCGGTGATATGCGAATTCCTTTTTGCATAATTTGCACACAACCGTGCTCTTATCGACGCTTCCATCCGTCCGTTTTTTAAAACAACATTTCCCACTGTTGTTCACTGTGGTTTGTTGTTGTCTGAAGTCATGAACGTTAGTTGGTGCTCCAGTATAATCGGTACGCCTGAAACTCATCCAGTGAGAAACGTTCCGCGGTGCAAAAATAAGTGCGATTAAAATGCGTTAATTTTTTTAATTAAAGTTAAAGTCCCGGCCCTAATTATTACATATTAAACCTGTTATCTATTACATTTACTGCAGGTCTAAGTGTAGTTATATTTGCATTGTATACATTTGTCTAATACCTATGTATCTGTTTTCTGCTGTTTTAGAGCAATGAATGTGGTGGTAGCTACCATATGGAGAAAACTGGGTTGGAGCGCTCCCTGGCTCATCTTGAGCGGCAGGGACTTGCAAGTTGGCACGATGGTCACCGACCGACACCGGCAAATAGCCAAGTGGCTCAGAGAGACCTAGCCCCACATTGAGCACCTCTATGATATCTGGCATGTAGCAAAAGGTTTGTGTTTGACACTTGAGTAAACATTTCTTAGTATGTTTAGCACTTGGCTCTCTGAGCTCTCTTATATGTGATGGAATTCTTAACACACAGATATGATATAAATGTAGACACATGTAGGATTATAAATGCAATTATGTAATTGTTTTGTGGCTTGGTTATGCATTTGTAAAATAGATAAATATTTACTTTCTACATTTTCTTTGCAGATACTGAACCTGATAACAGGGTATATGCAGGAATCCTGAAGTCAAATATAATACCTTTTAAGACCCTTTCCATACATTTTAAGACCTCATCGCAACTTCGAGTTCTAAGCGGTTACATTGGCGACTCACATTTACTATATTGATTGTAAGATAGCACAACTAAACAGAGTGCAGACAGACAACTGAAGCCTACTTTCCACATGAACTTCAACCTCTCTGTGAAGGTCAGGTTTAATGCAGTATGCTGCTTTGTTGCTTCTGTACTCTGTGCTCTTTCATTCCAGTAAAACTCCTTTGAAACCATTAGAAACCAGTATTTGACCAATAAACAAAACAATTGACAAAACGTTGAACTATGAAATATATTCAACTTTGGTGAGCTTCAGCGGGGTAATGCCATATAGGAGCTCCCTCACAAATACCCAGGGGTTAAATTGGGCTGGGGCTTTCCGGGGCTAAGCCCGGCACATAGGACGATGCTCTGACGTCATCACCCTCACACATTTGTCATGTTTACAAAAAACGATATATATGTTAAGACTTTTCTCGTTCTTAATATAGACTATATTTAGGGTCGATATGTGTTGACCTTACTTTAAAATAGCAGATCTCTGTGACCGGATATAGTTTGGCTTAGACCCCGGCCCCACGAGGACGCATACGCAAACGCAAAAAAGTCTTCCGTTCACACGCATTCGATTAATTAACGTGTCCGTTCACACTAGACCGCTGGAAACGCTGTAGTACATATGCCAGGCCTGTAAGTGACGCTGCTGCCGCCACAAAATACACCAAAAGCAGCGAAGAAGACCCCGGAGCATGGTTGTCATGGTTGCCCTTCTGTTTATTCTCCACGGTGGACGGCGTGTTCTCCTGCTGTATATCTCTCAGGTAGTCCACCAGCAGATAAACCCCCCTCCCCCACAGAGCGGAGCAAGGCAACGAAACTTAAAATAAGAAGCAGCATTTTATGGCACGCTATGCATGGGGCCACCTTGAGGGGGTTTCCCGACATGTTGTTTCAGTAAATTAAAGGGTGTTTCATGTTGTCGTTGCTGTGGACCTTCTTAATACCTTGGAAAATGCCGTTTAATACTTTTTAATAGCCTTAATTTTCGCTAAATTGATTTATCAACTTTTAATAGTTTTTAAGACCCCGCGGACACCCTGGATAACAAGTCTAGTCTATACAGCTGTGCTAAGTTTGTGAACATATTGATGTCCTTTAGATTTAAATTATTTATTTAATGCAAACATCTGTTTGTGCCTTGTAGGAGCAAACACAATAGTGGTGGCTTAAAGCCCACCTCTGCTCCGCGCCGTCCTTTAGATGAGCCTGGTCAGATTTAATAAAAGGAGTTCAAAACACCGGCATAAAACTTATAACAATAATCTGATTTTAATACAGTAAAAAACACAATACGAAATACAGAGTGCCCTGTAACAGAGCACTCCGGGCTCCCCGCTCCACTGCCGTGTGATACAGATACCGTTCCCCTAGCTCAGGAGAGGTGTGCTCCGGACGACAGACGGTCAGGAGTGACCTGATCTGGCCACGCTTCCCCGCCATCAGGAGGGGGCGGCGGCGAATCTGAGGACCCTGAAGGCTCCGGTGGCCACATTTGTTCCCCTCACCCAGGTGGAGGGGTTCACAGATGCTGGTTTCCCAGCCACCCCTTCTCTGGAGCCGAGCCTGACGGCGTTTTTTGGGGTAAGACAGGCCAACACGATCGCCGGACAGCGCCCTACGTTGGCCTCCCCCAGGGACCAGTATGTCGCCCGCCAGGCCGACTGGGTGCACCACACGTGTGCCTTTCAGGCGTCGGCGGCAGCGAATAACATCGCGCTGCTCTCCAACTCGGTGGTGACGCTGGTGGAGCGGTCCACCACCTTGGCCGCTGACGAGGCAGAAGAGATCAGCAAGGCGGCCAGCACAGCGCTCACTCTGTGTGCGTCCGTCGCTGTCTCCCAGGCGAGGATTGCCGCGTGGGTGACACAGATCCAGCGCCACCTCTGGCTGCACAAGCCAGAGCGGCACCAACACCCGCAGCAGCCGCAGCGTCCACACCGGCCAGTGGCAGCAGAGGCCGCAAGCGGATAGACGCCCACAGCAACCGCCTCGGCGTCAGACTCGCCCTTCGGCGGCTGCAGGGGCTCCGTCCCACGTCTCCGCTCCCCCGCCACCCCAGAGACAGGGTGTCCCGGGGGCGATTCAAAGGGGAGTGAGGCTCCCCCGCTCCTGGTCTGCTCCGCGAGAGCCTCCGAGGCGGTCATAATAAACCCATGAGCGCCGTTATAACGCCTCATGTGAACAGCACTGCACACACCTCCATTCATCCCCTGAGCGTGTACGCGCCTCATGATTAGAGCCGGAGTGAAACGCAGCGTGTGGAGGCTTCCTCGCAGCCCTTTCGCCTCACGGGCAGCGGCGGCGAGGGCAATGGCGTGGCTCGTCACCATGACGACCATTATAGCACAAAACAGAGAAGCCAGAACGGGGGAATGAGACACATCCTTGATCTGTCAGTATTCCAGGCTGAGCGCCCGCAGCGCCACGGCGCCAGGGCTCGCTGCAGAAGCCTGCCGGTTTTAACCTCGGTTAATAACCTGCAGAGCTCGCGGCATTCCTCTATCCGAGATACGCCTCCTACACACGGTCATAATAAATCCACGAGCACCGTTATAACGCCTCGTGTGGACAGCATACACACACCTCTCATCCTCTGGGCGTGTATGCGCCTCATGATGAGAGTGAAATGCAGCGTGTGGAAACTCCCTCGCAGCCCTTTTGCCTCACAGGCAGCGGCGGCGATGGCGTGGCTCCCCACCATGACGGCACATCACAGAGAAGCCTCTCCCCCCAGCAGTTCCATGGGATACAAGAAACACTCCTGTCATCCCAGGAACAGTGTCTTGCGCTCCATTCAGCGCTGCTGGAACTCCTGTTGAAAAAGGCATTTTTTCAAAAGGGAGGAAAATCAGGGTTTTTACTCCCGCTATTTTCTAAATCCCAGAAAAGAACGGGGGAGTCGCCCCGTTGCTGTACAATCAAACATGTGTTGATTTGCACAGACAACAGGCCACGGCTATGGAAGCAGCCTACCTCAATCGCCAGGGAGAAGTACGATCTGCGCACAGGGCCGCCTTAATGCACGGGCTGATCTGGGCTGAAGCCCAGGGGCCTACGGAGATTGGGGGCCTATCATGAGCCAAACATTTTTTTTTAAATTCATTTTATTTTATATTTCGGGTGTTTATTTTTTTATTTTAAATAAACCAAGTCTTGGCTTTCAGAATATGAAATTGTATTTGCAAAATCACACGATAAATACATTTTTGAAGCTTGTAAAGGGAAGAAGAGAGCTCTCCCTCGCCACTCTGCTCTTCCACAGCTCCGCTTCGCCTCCCTCCGCTGAAATTATGAATGTGAGGCATATAGTAATCATAGATAACACGGCAGGGTCCGTTAGTTTGTTTTCATCTGATTTCAAATAAAAAAAGTCTTGGCTTTCAGAATATTAAACTTGTTTCGGCAAATTCAGATGATAAATACAGCTTTGAAGCTTGTAACGGCATAATTACAAGCGGAGAACGGAGTAACTTTACGTCACAGCAGGCATAACAACAGCATCAAAAATGATGACTCCGTAACAGTCAGTGGGCACCACTTAACAGCCAATCAGAATGAGAATATGTATTGCGAGTGATTGAGTGACAGATGAAGGTTGTTTAGGAGAAAATGTCGGAGAAGAAAAAGTTTGAGAGTGGCGCTCAGAAAATGAAATTGTTGAGGGAAAAGGAGTTTTGAGACAAGCAGCTATTACAAAACATGCCGAAGCTTACAGGTTATTTTAAACCTGTAGGCCAGGATGAGGAGGAAGGACAGATTAGTTATGTACCGAGCGGCAGCGGTGCCGGCCGCGGGGCCAAGTAGGCCGTCTGGTTCTGATAGCGATGGAGTAGCGGGAGAGCAAAAACAGACAGGAGGGACGTTATCTGTTGGAGGAGATGGAGAGGAAGACGAGGACTTGCTATGTGGAGGGGAGCGAACGGCATCCGGACAAATACACGAGGGAGGCCCGATACGTCACTCACCTGGAGGAGAGGACCAGGCGTGCGTAGAGCAGAGTGGAGAAGACAAGCGGGAAAATGAGGATACAGGAGAACTAGACGACCCCTACAGCACTGACCCAGGTCTCTGGGGCAACAACATGGACAAACAGGTGCTTCTCTCTACTGGGCGAAAATGGGTCCAGAATTGTGTCAAAACAGAGAAGCTGACCTCTCTGCCTCAGAGCAGCAGTACAAGCATCAGAAGAGATACTTCTCCAGAAGCTTATTCAAGCGCAAGCTGGGTAACGGGGAGTATGATCAGGGAGTGGCTATGTTACTCACCATCCCGAGGTAGTGTCTTGTGCTTTGCATGCAAACTATTTGGCGATAAGAGAGACACGTCTTCTGGCAGCGTGGGATAATCTAATTGGAAGCACGCAAATGAACGGATAGCTGAACATGAAAGCTGTGACATGCACAGGAAAGCCATGGTATCCTTCATTAATCAGACAGCTGACCGTGGAACAGTGGATTCAGAACTAAAAAAAACAGTTTAATGAGGTGCTGCAGAGGGTTGTCACTGTAGTCAAGTATCTGGCAGAGCGGAGATTTGCTTTTAGGGGTGACAGCCACAGGTTTGGGGACACCAACAATGGCAACTATTTGGGTAGCATGGAGCTGATGAGTCAGTTTGATCCTTTTTTAAATGCCCATATTCAGAAATACGGAAATGCCGGCAGAAGAAATCCATCCTACCTCTCACTAAATGTGTGTGAGGAATTCATACAGCTGATGGGACAGGGATTGCTGGATGAAGTCATCAGCAGAGTAAAACTGGCTAAGTATTTCTCTGTCAGTGTGGACTCCACGCCAGATATCACACATTTGGACCAGCTGACATTCAACCTGAGGTATGTATCACCAGAGGGCTGTATAGAGGAGCGTTTTGTCAAATTCCTCCCCATTTCCAGTCACACCGGAGAAGCGCTGTTCAATTCAGTAATTGGTGTTTTAGGAGACATGGGCATTGACATCAATAACTGTAGTAGAGGACAGTGTTATGACAATGCTAGCAACAGGTCAGGCACATACAAAGGCGTGCAGGCCCGCATCAAACAGATTAACCCACTGGCAGAGTGGGTTCCCTGCGCAGCGCACACCTTAAATCTGGTGGGGATTAACAGCGTAAACTGTTGTGGAGAGACTGAACAGTTTTTTAGTGTTGTGCAAGCGTTGTTTAACTTTGCATCAAAGAGCACTTCACGGTGGTAGAGGATCAAGGCGGGTTTGCAACATGTGGAATGCCATTCTCCAACGTTTCCAGGGCGTGAGCGCTGCACTGCAGACAGTGGAATTGGACCTCTGCAATGCTGTGGATCTAGTCAGGTCATAACGTGAATATGTAGCAGGCCTACGGGATCAGTTTGACAACTTTGAGACAGCAGCAAAGAACATGTCCCCCACCGTGTCCGATGAGTACAGAGCGAAACGAAAGAGAAAAATAAAGAGCCAGGCTGATGATTCATCTGAGCCTGAGTGCGAGCTGTCAAATCAAATCAAGTTGTATTTATATAGCACGTGTGTGTTGTGTGCGATCACTGAGCCTGCCGAGGCTATAAATGACTTTGATTTGTTGTTTAAATACAATAAAAAAAAATAGGGGGCCTACAAATCCTATCAGCCCCAGGGCCTGAGGGCAGGTTAAGGCGGGCCTGTCTGCGCAGCTTCTGAACGCAGCCAGGCGGCTGCTGTTCTGGGCACGCACACACACACGTTGCTCTCCATCAGAGCAATGTATATTCCCGGCGAATTGAACCGAGGGGCTCGCAGAACGCAGCAGCCGTGTTATGCGAGGAGTATGGAGACTCAGACCTGTGTCACGCACACTGGCGCCTCAGAGGGATTTGGCTTTGGTGTTACGCGCACTGAAGCAAAGCCCCATTTGAACCTGAGCAGGTTCCCCTTAACTGTATTCAGCCAAAGTAGTACTGCTTTTGGCTCTATCAGAGAAAAGGGTGAGTGATTTGTCTGCTCTCTCTGTGGCTCCGTCATGCCTCCGGATCCAAGGAGATGGCAATTCAGCTGTTTTACGCCCTAACCGGCTTCATGCCTAAGGTCATCACAACTCTTTTAGGTCGAGAGTGATCACCCTGGCTGCTTATTCCCCCCTCCTTACAGGTCGGAGGAAGAAGCCACGTCTCATCTCCTCTGTCCGGTGCTCGCGCTGTCCTGCTATGTGGCGCGCACGGCTGCCTTGCGCCGTTCTCAGCGCCTGTTTGTGCACTATAGAGAGCGCTCGATCGGGCAGCCTCTGTCTGCACAACGGCTGTCACACTGGCTGTGTGAGGCTGTGTCACAGGCATATGTCTCCTCTAGGGTAGAGCCCCCGGAGAACATCAATGCGCACTCCACCAGAGGAATTACCTCCTCCACGGCTTTGAACGCTGCATCTTGGTCTTCCCCCTGTTCCTTTATTCAATTGTATTTGAGGGATGTCTCCCTTTCCTCTCTGACACACCCTGTACTAAGTGTCCTGTCAGAGTGAGTGACGTCAGGGATCCAGCTGTGCGCCTCTCTCCTGCCTGTCTGCACGCAGAGAGCTGCTGTTCCCCCTCTTTTTGTCACTGGGCAAAGTGTGACCTTCGTCTCTACTTTCTCACAGCAGGAGGGTTGTATTGTTCCCAGCCTTCGTCCCCTCATGGAGAATATTCATGTTATGCTATATTCCAGGGACTGTGATGCGCCATTACGCCTGGCGCAATAGGCATGGGTTATTGTCTGAGCAGGTCTGATTGTGCCGTGCGGAAGTTTATGAAGAGTATTATGCAGAAGATGTGATGCAGCATATTTTTGGTATATTCATTTTAATCTCACCAATATATAAGAGGTGTATTGCATCATGTTATCCCTAAATATATGTGTGGGTATATACATTCCTGTGTATTAATAGTTGAAGGAACAAAATACATTTTTCCTCTTAAATATAGAGAGGTTTTTTATAGATTCCTGAAACAATGTTCCCTTTTTCTTGAAAGTAGATTAGCGCAATAGTCTTTTTCTTTCACTTTTACCCTTTTCATCAAAAGGCTATTTTTGAGGGGTAAAATGCAGAATTACTTGTGAGTTCTGTTTTGAGTGAAAAGATTACCCTTTTGAGTGTTTTTCTTGGTTAACCATTAGATATAGTGGCTAAATTCGTTCTAAGTTAATTATGCGCATCCTGCAGGCCTTGAGAACTTAGTCACACAGTTAAGAGAGACAATGGTCCTTTTAGACTAAGGGTGAGCTTACTTCGGGTGAATAAAAGTTCAGAGATGATTGGGGGGGGGTATGAAGACAGTTAGGCTTGTTGGTGAGCTAGTTCTGAGGATGTCATGGGATAATGACTGTTATATTCCCAACAAGTATGGCTTTCATAAAGAAACACATGACTTGGGTGATAAGATGTGTTTTGTTGTAAAATGGGCCCGTTTGGTTTTCTGCTGGCCAGCGCTGGGTCACTGTGACAAAGCATATTTTGCGTCTGCCAATGAGAGGACCTGAAAAGATGACCAGCTGACCTCACCCCTTCCTTCTGTCTTCTGGTATATATTCTGTCGATTCCTGAGTTCGGCCTCTCTTCACATGCTGTCAGGACCGGAAGGATCTCCGCAGCACGCGAACCAGGGCAGAAGTGGCCGGCTACTTCTTAAAACATTACAATATGATTTTAGTATATTGTATTATATGGTGTTGTAATGTATTATAGTGCATTGCATTGTGAATTTTGTGCTATTTGTCATTAGGTAGTTTTTGTAATATCATTAGTAGACATTAATTGTGTTTATGAAGAAAGAGTAAGTAAACAGGAGGGATCTGTTCATGTTTAAACATGACAGAGGTGCTGCACGAGGCTAAAAGCACACTGTTGGCTAAACACAGAGAGGTGATTGATGAGAGAAGCTTGTGCAGGAGCAGCTGCAGGGCACAGAGAGAGAGAGACAGGAGAAGTAGATGTTTTGAAGAGTTCAGAGAGAGTACAACTTATATAAAGTTAACTACTAGTCTGAAGAATGTCATATTGTTTTGTGAGTAAACATGAAGTAAAAATATAAGAACAACATGCTTATCTAGGTTAACAGAAAGCTGCTATTAACCAGTTTCAGCAGCTACTGTCCTATCTGTGTTCCAAAGAGAACATACGTTGCATTTACAATTCATATTAAGAAAGTTCACAATTGATACCATTAAAGGCCGTTTTGGATTAATAGGGCGTGTCTGTCATAAACATTCGTGCTCGGATGGAATAAAGTGTTGAGATGTTCTCAAGAGTGGGAGTTTTCACAACGCTTTTTAGTTTGTATTGAAACAATTAAGTGGTAAGGACAGAAAACTGTTCCGTGATGATTTCTTTAGGTTTTAGCTTTAGTAATGGAGATTACATTTTGTGAGGAAACTTTTCCACCAATAATAACTGTTCAAAATATATATTCATTAACTGTAATCAGATTACTTGTTTTTCAAATATAGCGCTAAATACAGTTAGTTTTGTGTTCTGTTACAAATCTAACCTGCTTGTAACACAAGTTAGATAAACAATTAAAAAAATAATAGAATAAGCAAGTGGTTAAGGAGGTTTTCCTGTTTGGCTCATTTGATTTGGAAATCAAGTAAGGAAGAATAGTGTTTTATGAGAACTGTCATTCCTCATGGTTTTTAAAGATAAATCATCAGTTTGTTTGGACTTTGATGTAGAAATAGGATCATGGTGGAGAAGGAAGACCTTTTTTGGTTTCAAATTAAAAAAAGATTTTAAAGATGAAGTTTATTTTATTTTTTTCTGACTAGAATTTTAGAAGCAGGACTTCAACTAGACAAGATATTTTACGATGTGGTTTTATTACTTTTAATGGAGTAAATAATCTGGGTAGACTACTGCCATTGGTTTGTTTTAACATTCACATGTTTCAGCATTCCTGACCATATAGACACTCAGCCGTTTTATTTTGTAACCCTTTGGGGGAGAGATTTCAATTGAGTTTTTCTCCAGTTGCTGATTTGCTGTGATTATAGCAGCACTGGATAGTTGTGCGCCACCTTTGGGTTGTACTCTGAATCAGTGTGTTGGTGAAGAGTTGCTCACTACAGAAACAGAAGAACTGTGCAAAGAACGCATCTCTGAGGAGGGTTTGGCATTTTGCTTGGGCCTTGTTGCCGAGGCAACAGTGGTGTGAAGAGGAACTGCAGTTTTTGGGGATTCCTGCTGTGCAGAGGACAACGTGTGTCTGCTGATTGTACCACATTGATCCAGAGGTTCCTTCCCCCTCAGGACATCCCAGTGCCAAACAAGAGTTTCATTGATCCAATTCACTACAGCTGCAGAAGACAACACATCACTGACTGTTCACATTATGACAAGTTCTGAGACAGGCTTGTCTCAGATTGTTCAGACTCTGAAGAAATTATGCGATGATTTTACAGCATAACTGTGCAAGAGTTTTCCAGAGGGTGGTGTACAACAATAGGTTTAGTGTTTGAGAAGGGAGGCTGATTGTTTAAACGATGGTCTGGAATACTGAAAAGATTAAAGTTTAATATCCTTGTTTAGCAAACAACACATCTGATTATTAGGTCACACCTAATAATCTTGACATATAAACTAACTATGAGTAAAAAGATGAATGGATTTTATATCCTAGAGAGGGTTGGTTATGTTGCGAATACTTCACAAGGTATTTGCTAATGTATTTTGAAGAACAAATAACAAGGACACAAGTCCAATTTTGTTTTGTTTTTAGGTTAAATTGTCCATTACCAAAACTGTTCACCTTATGTCTAGATTTGGACTTTGATGGTAAGGGAGTATTTAGGCTTATTTTTATACATCTGACATTTTCAAATATGTTGGCTATTCACTAGATAGACTTTGGTTAAGAACTTTTCTGAAGATTGAATATTTGTTCCATTTCTAAATATTCCTATTTAAAGAGTAATTTTAGAGTAAAGAAGACTGATGCTGAAATGGGACATAATGTGAGGCCTTCAATCACCCATTGTAATGGTGCATATTATTGACGACTAATAGGGAGGAGGGGTCACTCGACCCACCCTGCAGTGGTTTTTAAAATCTTATGCAGCTTCACAGGAAGCGCACGGCACCAGATTATGAGTTTGGAAGACTAGCGTCACCACCTCCTAATGGACATCTATTTAGTTAGTAATTAACTGACATTTAGAGATGTTAAAGAGTAAAAACATATCTACCATAAGTGATAATTCCTAAATTTAGCTACAAACCATTGATGAAATGACTTCTGTTTTTAGAATCCTTGATAAAGGAAGGAGTGATTGTTACATATTCGGACACCCAAGGTTCCACGCACTGTTAAAGAGGTTAGCATTGTTCTTTAAGTGGACCAGATTTGAAGATAAATGAATATGAGTTATGAAATACATAGCAGAGCTTTACAGATCCTAGTAATGGTTTGACTCAAGATGATAATTATGTGCACAAGTTTCTGAAATAGATCTATTAGACATTTGAATATAGATTAGGTGTTGATAAACTGCAGTAGTAGTACAATAAGGAAGTGACATTTTTTGGCTAAACACTTTTCGGGGAATGTGGGAAGCAGCTGTTCCGATGAAAAGTTAGAGATATCTTGAACATTATAGTTGTAATTGTGAATTAATAAATGATGGCGCTCCATATATACATATTTGTGTAGACAAAGGATACTGGCCTATGCTGAAATGTCAAAGTCTCTGCAGAGCACGACACATGGCCAAAAAAGACTGAGACCAACTGACCTTTGACCCTGACCGACAGTGTGACTTGACAAGGCACTGTGAATGACTGACTCTGGGGTGGACCTGACCAAACTTGACTTTACAACCTGACAGTGTGAGTGTGAATGTGAGTGTATGTCTGCATGTGATCAGTGCAACTGCATGATTTAAAACAATGACTAATCAAGCATGTTTTTGGACTAACACATTTTTCTGGGCCTCAATAAAATTCCACAGAATTGGAAAACCTCACTTGTGCACTCCCACAGGAGGTGGCAGTTTGCAGAATGTGAAACTCAAACTAAAACATGAAGATTCTGTTTCTTTTAGGACTGAAGGATGGAGAGAAACACTTAATTTCACTGGAGTGTTTACTGTGGAAATGATGGATGTACATTTGGGAAAAAATGTTTGATATTTTCTTAGAATCCATTATTACCTGAAGGTTTTCTTCCCATACAGGATTTTGGTTACACATGAGTCATGTGTAAAAAGGGGGAGTGTACGGCTGCCCCAACTCGATTGTTCAATCTGACCATTGATTGACGGTTTTAGAATTGACCTGCTCCATATCTGGGGATAAGATACTGTTTGGTGAATGTTGACATGTTTCTAATATTGGTTGAGTTATAGCAGGTAACACAGATGCAGAATAAGTGGCCAAGGGGCTACTGTGAGAGATGTGATTCCAGAATGGAATACTGAAGAAGTTGACCTGTGAGTAATGTTTCAACAGGTATAAAAGTAACTGAGGTTTGAAATGTAGAAAGAACATATTACAGTTAAAGCTAAAACATAGTAATGTAATGACAGAATTTAATTTAGACAACATCATGTAACTAGCCTGGTAAAGGAGTAAAAGCCATAGACTTTATTGTTTAGGTCATTATGAGGATATACATTTCATCTAAATGTATAATAGAAAGACATTTGATGACAGTTTGTTGGAATTCTGTATTCATTTTTTCAGCGTGATAATATCTAAGCACTGACAGGTAAAAGCAGTATCACCAGGAAATCATTCACTTTGTTAGTATCATGATTTTGGTTGTTTTTGAATCCATAACATTAGTGTGTTTCTTTACCAGAAACATTAGCAGTTCATATTATATTTGGATTTTAAATAGGATCTCAAGGATTTCATTTAAAAATAAACACAGATGCTTGTCAGAAATTCAGAGCTATTGAAATATGTTATTTAGTTTACCTAAAGATGTTTGGGTTCTTATTTAGTTGGCACAATCCAAGTACTAAGATTCTGAAGCTGTACTGGCAGATAGGAGGTCTACAATTAATTTAGAAAACCTGTTCACAGACGGCTGTTGTTTCAAGACACCCCACCAACAGGCTCCAAGTGGGTCAAAACAGCTGAGCGTAGGCTTGAGGGAGTTGTATCAGATTTCTCCACACAGGTCGCTGGCGCCAAAAGGGGGACCCGAGAAGCACGAGGCCGACACAGCGGTGTTCGTCTGGCTGAAAGTCATCAGGACAAAGTGGCTCAACCCCAGGCTCTCCGGCCCCGACCGAGTGACCCAGCGGACCTCTTATGCCGTCTGCCTGGGAGAAAAGGGGGACAGCTCGTACCACGGGAGCCAGTGTGCGGCGGGGAAACACCTGCGAGGACGGCCTAGACGACATCAGGACAGACCTGGCCCTCGTCAAGGCAGTCGACCCGGGAGGCATCATCAGCGGGCCCGGAGAAGGAGAATCGGGAAGACATCTCTCCAGCATCGATCCGGAAGCCGCCATCAGCGGGCCGGAGGAGGAGGAGGAGGAAGACATCTCTCTAGCAGGCAGCCCAGAAGCTGCTGTCAGCGGATCAGGGGGACAAAGACACGGCAAGCCAGGACGGCACAGGGGACTTGTCGAGGCAGCAGAGGAGTCTACTTCTCTGATCAGTTCCACCCGTGAAGGGCTAGCCGCGTCTCCCCCTCCCTATCAGCTGCCCCTTGTTGGCGTATTCCTCTGAGGGGGGGGGCTGATGATTCACCACACAAGGAGACTGCACTAGCACCCAGCTGCCCCCTCATGGTTCCTTCACTGCCATGGAAAGTGGTGTTCTGTCTCCATGAAGGTTTCAAGTACTCTAAATACCAGCTTCGGATGGATTTATACAATGTTTGGGGGACGGACACAGTAGAAAAGAATGACAGTGGGTATATGTTTCAAGTGCCTTGTGTAAATTGCACTCTTTTAAAAGAGTGCAAAAGGGGGAATTGCGGAAGTTTATGAAGAGTATTATGCAGAAGATGTGATGCAGCATATTTTTGGTATATTCATTTTAATCTCACCAATATATAAGAGGTGTATTGCATCATGTTATCCCTAAATATATGTGTGGGTATATACATTCCTCTGTATTAATAGTTGAAGGAACAAAATACATTTTTCCTCTTAAATATAGAGAGGTTTTTTATAAATTCCTGAAACAATGTTCCCTTTTTCTTTAAAGTAGATTAGCGCAATAGTCTTTTTCTTTCACTTATACCCTTTTCATCAAAAGGCTATTTTTGAGGGGTAAAATGCAGAATTACTTGTGAGTTCTGTTTTGAGTGAAAAGATTACCCTTTTGAGTGTTTTTCTTGGTTAACCATTAGATATAGTGGCTAAATTCGTTCTAAGTTAATTGTGCGCATCCTGCAGGCCTTGAGAATTTAGTCACACAGTTAAGAGAGACAATGGTCCTTTTAGACTAAGGGTGAGCTTACTTCGGGTGAATAAAAGTTCAGAGATGATTGGGGGGGGGTATGAAGACAGTTAGGCGTTGTTGGTGAGCTAGTTATGAGGATGTCATGGGATAATGACTGTTATATTCCCAACAAGTATGGCTTTCATAAAGAAACACATGACTTGGGTGATAAGATGTGTTTTGTTGTAAAATGGGCCCGTTTGGTTTTCTGCTGGCCAGCGCTGGGTCACTGTGACAAAGCATATTTTGCGTCTGCCAATGAGAGGACCTGAAAAGATGACCAGCTGACCTCACCCCTTCCTTCTGTCTTCTGGTATATATTCTGTCGATTCCTGAGTTCGGCCTCTCTTCACATGCTGTCAGGACCGGAAGGATCTCCGCAGCACGCGAACCAGGGCAGAAGTGGCCGGCTACTTCTTAAAACATTACAATATGATTTTAGTATATTGTATTATATGGTGTTGTAATGTATTATAGTGCATTGCATTATTACCTTTGATAATTAAAACAGATTGTTTAAACTGGTATCTGGGTGTTCTCTGTCTGATTTCCTTCCTGTTATGATTTTAAGCAGGACTCGTCAAAACGACACGCGGAGCCGAGTGGGGTTGTAAAAACCTCAAAACTCCAACAGCCGTTATGTTAAATGTTTGTTGTTTGTGTTTCATGTGTTTTTGTCTGTTGATGTTGGACATGGAGCTGCTGTGACGCAAGTCAAATTTCAGACTTGATCTGACAAATAAAGTAATATCGGTAACTTCAGATACAAATCCTGAACTGTAAATATACATGGCTACCAGGCTTGGAATTTCGTCATTTTAGGGGCAAGGCCATTTAGCCTTCCCGTTCACATTTTTTTCAAGGGCACAAAGGCCACATGACAGGGCACAAAGGCCACATGACAGGGCACAAAGGCCGTTTGGTTAAATTACGCTGGTCAATCAACATGACTGAAAAGTGTAGCACTAACGTCAACACCAGTCGTTTTACAAATGGCTGAATAGCAATAGTGTTTCTTTAACGTATACGTTAAGTTCAGCCATAAACCACATAAGTCAGTCATGTATTATATCAAAACCGCTTAGCAAGAAAAATACTAGATTCAAAGGTGACAGCTATCTGCTAGCTTGTAGAAGCAACACTAGATGTAGACCCCTTGAAGGGAAGACGTTAGCGCTATCCAAACTAGCTAGTTTTCATGACAAAATGTAACGAGTCAACTTTAAATAGGCTAATACAATGGTAATTACCTATCAATAGTACTTTCTATAAACACGTAAATGTTAAGTCCTTTCAAATACTACCACATACTTCAGTTAAATCATATCAAAACAGCTTGGTCCGCTTGCTTACCTGTGCTTGTCTTGCTCCCGCGGCTGAGGAGGAGGCTGTCGGGCCCCTACAGGCATTTCTGACGGAACAATCACAGCAGAGCAATCGCTCTGATCCACAGGCACGGGACTATCCTACTGCGCGCACTAATATGACTTTACTAGCGTTGTTTACACTGGAACTTTTGACAGGGGCACCAAGGCCACTTTGGCCGTGAATTGCATTTTTTTTCACAGGGCATCACGGCCAAAGTGCGGGGCAACGACGGCCATGGCCGTCGTGGCCGTCGTGAAATTCCCACCCTGATGGCTACACATTTTAAGTTACTGATAATGGATCAATGTAATCAGTTGCCAGTAGTCAGCAACAATTATTTGTGCAGTCCCAAAACACAAATGTTAGGGACCAAAGAGAATAAATGAGGGATTTTCAAAATGGCAAACAGTCGTATTAAAACAGGTTCTTGTATTTGAATACAACCTCATAATTTTGCAGTGGTATGTAAATATATGATATAATCAGGGGTGCACGTAACTTTTTTGCCCTGGTTCTCAAAGGAGCACCTGGAGATGTTGCTTGGTGCTCATCCTTCAAATGAAATAAACCGTAACTTTTGAGGGGGTCTTTATTTGCCAGAACACACATGCAGAGGTGAACACAGCTCACACATGCAGAGGTGAACACAAGACAACATTAGCATGACCAGTAATCCTACAAGCTGTCATCACTACCCTCCTGACTGTTCTCCTCACTGTCTTCCTCTCTGTCAGACATGGTAGCTGATGATGGAGGCCTACTACTTTCTCTCTGGTTGAGTCTGCGATTAGCTGCTGGTTTTGGGTCGAAAGTCTCTGTCATGTGTAATCAAATAAGTATGTGAACATAACCAATAACCTACCATAGCCAATAACAAATGGATGTAACTTATTTTATTTGTGTTGTTCATTCATATCTTATTTTACCTTAAAAAAAAAAAAATGTATCTCTCCAGTTTTAAAGGATATGTTTGGTTACTGTCCTATAGTATACATTGGAATGATTTCAAACCTGTTTATCCCAATAATTATAAAGGAGTGCCTTGGAAATAAGTGTTTACATAAATTGTGACCAAATCGTTTGAACTTAGACTAAAGTGAACTATCTAAACACTCAAGATTACTTTACCTCACTGAGCTGTATTATCAGCCTCTCAGTCTGACTGGAGAGGACTCTCCCTCCACATTATTCTAGAAACATCTTCTTCTTATATCCGTTAAAGCAGCTAGCACCAGATTCTAATAACAGCACCGGTACCGGTGCACCCTCCCTCTCTCCCTCACTCACTCGCATTTTGGCTGTGAGCTGCGGTTGCCAGATAAGCCAACATCCCCCATTTTCATCACTTACAGCGCCCATTGTACAGGGCAAATGAAACGTGTAACCGGGGTGAAAAGGGTGTACATTTACTTAATTATGAATATCGTTAGATCAAGGCCGAAAATTAGGATGAGCACCAACGGTCAAAAAAATTTTTTTCCCTCCCAAAACTGCCAGCGCAGCGCCTCCACAGATCTGGGGCCCTAGGCGAACATCTATTACGCCAGTGCTACGGGCCGGAACTGAGTTCATATGCAACTCGCAAATATCTTTCTCTCTCCTCTCTTCTCTCTCTCCCTCTTCTCCCTCTCCCTCTCCCTCTCAATGTTGGTGCGCAAATGCACCTTTTTTCAAATGACCCGGTGCTCTTTTTTTAGCGGAGGTGCGCATGCACACCTGCGCACCAGTTATGTGCAGCCCTGGATATATGCAAGTTTCCATAGGGTAAACTTCTAAAAATCTTTTTCAGCATCCAAGGGAGCAGTCAAATTGGAGACACTGGTGTGCAACAAGTAATGACATTTTGAAGCTATCTGGGGACTGCCAAACATCAGCAGTGGAGGGATTCCACAGCCTCCTTATCCAGTTTGCACCGAAGATGTACGTCTTCTCTTACACAGGAATGCTTTGTCAGTAAGTTCATCACCATTGATCCGGCTTGCAGTGTTTTAAAAATAACCATGAGGTCTAGCAATAATACATATTTTATATGAAGTAGCCCTTGAGAAACTTCATTGACAAGAGGCTGGATTGAAATAAAATATCGAAGTATTTTGCAAATGTATGTTAAATTCTGTTTAAAAGTAACACATGCTTATTACAATTGAATAAAAAAAATGCAGGAACCCCCCTCTCCCAGTTTGTATGAATCCCAGTGATAAACAAATATTAAGACATAATGATGCTCCAATTCTTATTGCAGGTTAACAATTCCACTTCAACGAAAATGCCAACCGGGTGCAAGGCGTGACAAAGACTGGGGAAGCCATGTATAGCATCAAGTACCCAAAGGGTAGAAATGGAGCAGCAGTGCTTCGCAGAGTGTTGGAAAGTCCAACCTATTGTGAGTGAAATTTGTAATAATGTAATAAAAGTAAAGACAACATGGTGTGGTTGCCATGCACATTGTATCAGTGACATTCTGTAACATACAACCTTGTAACATTACCAATTCCTTCCTCAGACAGAGATAATTCATTAAGGCATTTGTGCATTTAGTAAGGTTTGCACAGTGATGGGCATGACTATTGTGAAGTGACGCAAGAATCAATTACAAAATTGCAACATCATGTCTTGAACTATTTCAATTGGCACTTGCAGAATATGCCCAAGAACTCCTGGTGGAAGTAGTGAAGGAGTGCACAGACAAGGAGAATGTTGAGGCAGAGTTCGCAGTGGAACCAGTGATTGTGCCACCCCCACTTTGTGCCCAGTTCCAACATCCCGAAAAAGCAGACTTTGTGAAGCAACACCTAAGCCGCTTCAAGAAAACAATTAATAGGTTCTGCTGTGGCTGTGGCAGTACCCCCCAGCACCATCGTACACATTGGCGGTAGGCAGTGTAGCGTCGACGTCTGTAGTGAAAAACATAGGGAGAGTTAGTTATTAGCTTTCATATGCATCATACATTAGGAAGTGTAAGATGTTCATATCTGTAAAAATAGTTGTGGTGATGTGTGTTACGTGCCGTAGTGG